>NC_079442.1:11420969-11558469 GCF_903798145.1 Danio aesculapii
CCCTCCATCATTTGGGCTAAATTTACCATTTTCCACATGGGCCACATTAGGCTCACGTTCAGATTAAATTTTACTAAATCTTTGCCTTAAATGGCCCATGTGTGAATTTGAATCCAAATTTGGAGCTGTAAGTTGGTGCTGTTCCCAGTCCTTTTAATGATAACTCTGCACTCCTACCTGCTGGTAAGCACCTTGGTAAATTTGTTTAAATATAAGTACATTTGGTGTTGAAAGTCATTGTCAGTTTTATTTAATACAAAGAGACACATAGCTGTTTTGTCCAGATATATGTAAATGTGGGCGTGAATGTCTACAGTCTAAACAATGTCTAACATATGTATATGATAATATATGTTTATAAATGTAATACTTTGTATAACATGCATAATATAATTCAGCACCAACACTGGAATTAATATCTTAATTTGTGAACCACTTGTCTGCCATAAAACAGCAATTATTGGGGATCTGGTGCCCACCATTCAGGAATTCAGTGTTATCTGGGCCCCACCATTAGGGGGAGTCAGAGGGATCTGGCACTCGCCATTCAGGGAATTCAGAGTGATCTGGAGCCCACCATTCAGGGGAGTCTGAGGAATCTGGTGGCCATTTCTGCAGCTCAGCTGATAGCAATTTGTGAAACACGTGAACAGAAATCATGACAAGAAAAGAATCGGGACAGGAAGCTATCTTGGGAGCAGACTGGCAGCAGGATCCATAGATGCTGGAACACATGTGGCTCAGTATTCTGTAATGATGCAGGTGTTGCACTGAGACAGAGTTCCATGTGCAGCTGTATTTTGAGAGAATGGTCAGCAGGCAGGGGTCAAAAGAGAAACAAAACTTTAATAGCAAAGGCAATCCAAAAAGAGTAGTCCATGAAACAGGCAACGGTCAGGGCAGGTAGAAAAGTCGCTAGAAAAATCATAATCCAAAAACAGTCCAAGAATCAAAACCTAAAGAACCTTTGATCTAAAGAAACAAAATCAAGAGATCAGCCATGCACACATTGTAGCTGTGCACAGATAGATAGTGACCCAGACAAGCACATGCAGTTATCATTTTGCTAAAGGTACTAGCACCAGCTAGTTGTCTTGCTTTGATAATTGCGTATAAATTGTTCAGCAAATGATTTGTATATGTATAGGTTCCATCTTCAGCTGATAAATGTTGACCTACTATCCTTTCAACATTTTTGATCCTGAGTTTTAGACGTGGTGATAGAGAAGCCGTGAAATACCGGTCCATGTTGTGAAGACCACGACAATGATGACGTAGTGTCTGGTTGCTTATGAACAAGGCTAATGGGTACCTCTCAATTCTTATTTGTGCATTCTCGTTGTGTTGGGTCTAGCTCTACCCCTTCAGGGTTCAAGGGAAAAACGCATTAAGGAAAAGTTGCGAGGACAAAATCAAGTGAAATTATATATCCTTGCTTCTTTTAGTATCACTTCAAAGCATTTAATGAACACCTCACTGATTTTGCTTGCACATTCTTGAATGTTACGGATAATTATTTATTTTGTGATTGTTTTAACCTCCACAAAGCACTGTGTTTGTCTGTATTATTATTATTATTTTTTGTTTTATTTGTGATTAGCAATGAATTATTCCCTGTTATTAAATGCTTTTTTATTTGTGATGAAAAGTGTGTTACTTCAAAATTAAAGCAAACCACATTTACCATAAGCCGTATGATTAATATTCGCATTAATTTTTGTTGGATTTTTATAACTATAGTTAGTGATTATTGACGCTGATGTGATGGGAAGGGGAATTATGTGTGTGAGTCACATTTAGTAAACGATTCTGTGAAGGATTCACCTGTGTATTTAAACATTTTATTCTAAGTTGCATTCCATTCAGAATGGATCATCCCTATGCTCCAATCTCTTTGAAGGGGATCCTTCAGGACTGACAGTTTCGAAGGAATAAAGGGTGTAGGGATCCAAAAAAGTCCAATAGTATATGGATGCAGACTTGGATTGTCAAGCTGAGACTGCATACTCAATGCAATGTCAGACACAAAGCACTCAACGGAACTAGGGATGTCACTGTGAGGGGTTAGGTGAGCCCATTTAAAAACATTGCATGCAGCTCAGATTGCATCTGATAACTGCCTCTATAACTCAATATATAAAACCACAGAGTACCCAAACACTGCAGTGTTTTTTACTTTCTACCAGAAATAAATTTTAAGTGCTTTATAAGAAATAACTGTATCTGACCTTTTACTTGACGACCCTCTAGAGTTCATCCTATAAATTCATTCACAACATATTTTAAAAATATAGCAAATTTTCATTTGAAGCCTTTAATAAGCTTAATATGCTAGTGGAAACTTCTCATTTTGTACAGTTCTTCGAAGGGACAGCCCCAAAAAATGTAAAAAATTTAAATCATTTACACATCCCCCTTGTTCCAAAGCAGTTTCTTTTTTCTGTTGAACTCAAATAATGACATATTGAAGAATATTGGAAAGCAGCAGCCAAAAAATGAGGAGTAGGGTTTACTTAAAAAGAAGCAAGTAAAGTTTAACCAAAATTATTAGTACATTAACAAATACTAATTAATAAATATATTACTATTTTTAGATTTTTATTTTATCCAAGATTCATCTTATTTTGTTATCCTGAGTAAACTTTACTTCAAAATGTTAAATAAATATGGTGATGCATTGCAACGGTTTCTTAATTAAAAACACCGCCAGACATTTTCAATGAGTACTTTAATTTGAATTAAACTTCTTAAACAAATTTAAGAAGTCCTTTCAGACAGAATAATGGGGCCATCTATGTTGGCATCTTTGTAGTAATGCCCAGTACAATGATATTCGCAACGATTGGTGAAGCAGTCTTTAAGCAGGTCTCTCGACATCCTGTCAAACAAACAAATAAGTTCAAAGTTTATTAAAATACTGTACTGTTAGTTGCAATGTTATCTCTTGCGTTTTGCTATAATAGACAGTATTGATGTTAAGACCTTGTCTCTGTTGCATAAAGTGATTAACGTTAGAAAGTTTTTTTTTTCAGTCTTTAACACTTAAAAAGAAAAAACATCCAAAGTAAAAACTAATTTAGACATTTTAAATGTACCTGGTAGTCTTCAATGAGCTCCTGTGATGATTCTCCCCATGTAGGAAAGCAGGCAGCATATCACAATATCTTGCTTGTCTTCAAATTGCTGATTAAAACAAAAGTACATTTGTGTGGTCATTAACCAGTAACAGTGTAAATCTCCATCTACATATAACTACTTATCTAACAAGTCAGGTAACTGCTGGAAATTGGATGTGCAGTATATCCATTTACCTGGTTGAGTGAAAGTAGTCCAGTTTTTGTAGAAAGGCTGACTACAGGGGGGTTGTGATTATGCTTCTGTTCCCATTAACAGATTAAGATAAAGATAAATGAAATAAAATGTTACACATTTACAATTTAGTAGTCAAATCAACACTTTTTTTGTCAACCACACACACATATATGTTCAATATGTTAGTGTATCAATGTGTTATCCATCTTACCTTACACGAGCTTGAATAGTGAGAGCAATCTGTTGATCATATTAGATGTTAATGTCAGAAAATTGAATGAACATTTAATATTACTGATTTAAAATTTGGTCAGTTAATTTATTTTGGACTATTCAATTATCAGCAATAAATATTCACAAGTACTGAGGCTGCCTGAACATACTCAGTAACGTTATTAGAATATATATCACTATAGTTTAATAAGGAGTATATTTGCATATGTTAATGGGGATGGATTAATAAATACATCTTTCTATGTCATGTTTTGGCCTCTCAGGGCTGTTTATAGTGCAGACAGCATGGAGGGTAATGTTCGGTTAATTATGTCCTTATTGCAATTTACCGCAATGCTTGGACACTTATTCGTAAAAAAAATCATCTTTAAGTTCACTGTAGATTATACTTCTCTGTAGATTATATTTAGAATGCAACAGTTGTTTTAGACACATATGTTGTTTGCTAATATGCTTATGGGATCTTTAGCAAACTCACTCAAACAACACTTCATGCATTCTCTTTAACCACCAAAACTGCAGACAGGAGCTCTAGACCTTTCGGCAAACAAAACCAAATTGATCAATAAACAAATAATGTAACCCTTGTAAATATCACATCAAGCTGTGGTCACACTGGACTTTTCTTCCCACAGACTTCCATTTATACGCACACGAATGCATCAGACAGAAAACGCAAAGTCATGCGTCAAGTTTCGCAGGTCGCTGCCGTGCAAAGTTCAAGCTTGTTGAACTCTGACCTGCGAAATCGCATCACATGACTGCGTGAGACCAATCGAGGATCAAAACATGACCTCTCTGGACAGAAATTTTAAACATGGAGCAAATCACTCGCTTTTTTAATGTCTAATCATCCCGTCCCTTTTCGCAGTGCTGTACGACCAAGCGGCAACCTCCTGCTCTCCCTCGGGAAGCCAATACGGAAGTAACTAAAACTGCAATTCATCAAAATTCCGCTAGTCCTGGCTCCATAATAGAGCAAATTGCAATTGAGCCCACTGTTAGAATGGCCAACTTTACAACAGAAAAAAAGGTGTTTACAGCCTGGTACAAAGAACGATTTTGGTTCATATAGCTATTATTACCCTCCATGACAATTGTGAGGGGGGTGAATTTTTTTATAACTCATCTGTTTCCTTTATATTAGTTTATATTAAGTTTGCATAATTAAGGGCGTGGCCACTTGAGTGACAGCTAGGTCTCGAACGCGCGAAGTAATTCACGTTTTCCTTCTGTAGAAAAACGTCATAAGAACAATGCTTAGTGGCTCACTGTATTACTACAGTGTTTTTAAAAGTCTAAACACTTTATTGATATAGTGTACAGCCAAGCACATGTGGTAAGAACACAAAAGAGTCGCAGGTAATAAATTATCAAGCATTTCTCCCAAAGTAAAGTCTGTCTGCCAGGTCTAAGCAAAGTGCCAGCAGGTGTCTGTAGCTCCGCTCACTCTCCGCCTCTTTGCCCTTGTTTGGTATCCCGCTGTGGGTGCGATGACGCGCGAACAAAATGGCGACGGTTGGCCACGCCTACTTGCAGCTTCTTTTGCGCTCTTCAGAAACCTATGGGTGACGTCACGGATGCTACGTCCATATATTTTACAGTCTATGCATACGACAGAATTTCGCACACAAAAACTCTAGTGTGACCGCAGCTTTAGTCTGTGTGAGGAAATCTTCGGTTGCTCCAGCCACCAAGTTTGAATCAGAGCATCCGCATAGACTTCCTTACTTTGTGGAGTTAGATTTACCCGCGCATGTCTTTTTTGTTGCATTAGTTCAATATATTACGAAACACTAAGTAAATATTACTTGGGCATGTCCATTTGAATTTACCATTGTATTTAAGCAAAATAAATTACGAAATATTAAGTAGCTTATTGAATTAAACGTGACATTAAGTAAAAAGACAAAATGATTTATTTGTAAAATGTACTTTAATTTTGCTATCTTTATTTACAAGCCCCAAAAATAATTTACAGTGTACTATGGATGTCATTAGCTATGTTTCCATCCACCTATTTTTTATGCACATTTTGCATATGCACATTAAAAAAAACGGTTGATGGAAACGCCATGATGCGCATAAATTTTGAGAATGCGCATAAAAAAATAATGAGCATAACTGAGTAGGATAAACTAAAAAGAAAATATGCGCATGAACTACGATGGAAACACTTTTACTGCACAAAATTTCAGTATGCGCATTAAAATGTGATGAAAGTGTGCGTAAATGGACAAACCATCTAAACTGTTGTTTTTGTCATTCTAAAATTTCTTACCGTTTAAGTATTACGCCTGTTTCACACCGCAAGCGAAAGCAGTGCGTGAGCAGAGCGTGAGCAGCGCAAGCGGCAACCTCCCGCTCTCCCTCAGGAAGCCAATACGGAAGTAACTGAAACTGCAAATTCATCAAAATTCCGCTAGTCCGGGCTCCATAATAGAGCAAATTGCAATTGAACCCACTGTTAGAATGGCCAACTTTACAGCAGAAAAAAAGGTGTTTACAGCCTGGTACAAAGAACGATTTTGGTTCATATAGCTATTATTACCCTCCATGACAACTAAGTTTGTTATATTAAGTTTGCATAATTAAGGGCGTGGCCACTTGAGTGACAGCTAGGTCTCGCTGGTCGGCGTCACTTCACCTCAGCTGAATCCGGCAGATTAGCCACTGATCTCGGCATGTTCATCGTATTTTTGTTTTGTTTTATGTGATTTTACACAGTCAGCTGCCTTTTGGACTTATTTCTTACAATTATCAGATGATATGGGATGCTGTGTGCACTTAATTGTGCTCACAAACCATTCATGTGGCCTCCATTTCCCATGTGAGTAAAGTTATATACTTGTATACCATCTCTATAAATGTATTTGTTTTATTTAAGATCATTTATCATTAATATTTTTCTTTAGACCCGTAAAGCACTCCAGAATGTGACAGATTGATTAGCTGTCGGCTCTAGAACTGTCATCTGAAGCGTTATCATACAGTGTTATGCTGGAGTTCATCAATAGTCTTGCATTTACTAACACACACTATATCTGAAGTGTTTGGAAGTAATTCGCGTTTTCCTCCTGTAGATAAACGTCATAAGAACAATGCTTAGTGGCTCAAAGTATTACTACAGTGTTTTTAAAAGTCTAAACACTTTATTGATATAGTGTACAGCCAAGCACATGTGGTCAGAACACAAACGAGTCGCAGGTAATAAAGTATCAAGCGTTTCTCCCAAAGTAAAGTCTGTCTGCCAGGTCTAAGCAAAGTGCCAGCAGGTGTCTGTAGCTCCGCTCACTCTCCGCCTCTTTGCCCTTGTTTGGTATCCCGCCGTGGGTGCGATGACGCGCGAACAAAATGGCGACGGTTGGCCGCGCCTACTTGTAGCTTCTTTTGCAGTGTTCAGAAACCTATGGGTGACGTCATGGATGCTACGTCCATATATTTTACAGTCTATGGAGCAGCGCTATGGAGAGCAGAAGCAGCACGCAGGCGTTTGCCTTTCACACCAGCTGCGTCTGCAGCACGCAGTTCTTCGGCAGCTGCTGCAGAGATCAATCTATTGTAATGGTTGTAAATTGTAGAGTATTTACGGTAATGGGGTAGGCTAGGTGAAGTACGGTAAATTCCGGTCATGCGCTGCTGTTATGAATGGAGCGGCAGTTGTGCGGAGGATGTGTGGTGTGCACGCCAGGCAGACAACGCCGATCAGATAATGTGGACCAGCTATGGAAGGTTGGGCAGCGTCAATGGTTTTTGAGGTAAAGCCAAGTTTGAAGAATCATGTTATGTGATGTTTTAAGTGGGGTAATGCCTGTAATCATGTTTATTAAAATAGGATTTGCAGTCGGAGATATCTGCAGCAGGTGTTGCTAATGCTGGGTAACAGCTATCATAGCTGTGTCCAGGTATGTGATCAATGATTGCGATACATGTTTGCTACATGCTGTGTATTTGTATTTGTATTTTTTACGTGTATTGTAAGGGTTGTCTTTGAGGTTTAAAAGGTTTGTGATGGATGTTGTATTTTAAATGTTTTATGCTTTGATATTGATGGTAGTGTAATAAGGGTGTCTTTTCTGGCTCTGTTTCAGGAGGTGGTTTATGTCACTGTTTTGAACTACTATTATAAAGACAATCGAGTATTGCATATTTGCACATTATCTAAGACTGGGGTATGCCCCAAATTAGCTTGAAAATATTGCACGTTTGCACCTGATATGAAAACCTAATTGTGATTATATTGCACGTTTGCACCTGATATGAAAACCTAATTATGATTAGGTAGCTCACCGGCTACCAAAGTGTTTTTGTGAAATAAGTAAAGGTTATTTAAGTGGAGGTCCTTTTTCTTTATTTTCTTTCTAATGAACTAGGGTTAACAGTTTGGCGTCATAAATAGTTGTCTTATCTATTTAGGATTGTTTATTTATTTATTTATTTTTCTTAGTTTTTGGTTTCATTGGTGGCAGGATGGTGCAAAGTAGAGTGTTAAAAACAGTGACATAAGCCGAAGAGTTGAAGATTGTGGATTAAGACAAAGAAGGTCAGCAAGACAGCGGATATAAGAGCTGTAATTCATTCAACATTTGAGTCTGCTTGAACTTGTGCTTTCCCGTTTTCGAGAATGTGGTCTGAAGGTTAAATGGACCAAATGTTCTCTATTTCAGCGGCAAGTAGGTTATCTTGGGCATGTAATATCAGCAGAAGGGGTGGCCACAGATCCTGAGAAAACCCAGGTTGTGGCAAATTGGCCAAGGTCTGCTACAGTATCAGAGCTCAAATCATTTCTCGGTTTTTCTGGCAATTATAGACGATTTGTGAAAAATTTCTCACAGTTAGCAGCACCTCTGCATGCCTTGGCAGTACAGGCTACACCAAAAGCAGGTAAAGCAAAGGCATGGAGGGTGTCTTTTTCTGAGTTGTGGTGTCCGGATTGTGAGTTTGCATTTCAGACCTTAAAACAAAAGTTGATCACTGCCCCGGTGTTGGCATATGCAGACTTCAAAAAACCCTTTTATTTGGAGATTGATGCTAGTCATCAGGGTTTAGGAGCCATTTTATCCCAAGATGGGGAGGGAGGAAGAAGGCCAATTGCATATGCAAGCCGTGGGTTGAGACCAACTGAGCGAAATATGGAAAATTATAGTGCAATGAAATTAGAACTGTTAGCACTGAAATGGGCTGTCACAGACAAGTTTCGTGACTATTTATTAGGTCACAAGTTTATTGTATTGACAGACAATAATCCATTGAGCCATTTGCAGACAGCAAGATTTGGAGCTATTGAACAACGGTGGGTGTCTGAGCTTGCTAGATTTAAGTTTGAAATTCAGTATCGACCAGGACGTCAAAATATGGGTGCAGACGCATTGTCACGTCAGACTCAGTCAGTGCCCAAACCGGTACAGGGTGAAAGCTGTGGTAGTTTGCCCCCAGAGGAGGGTCAAATATTGTTGGTTAATGAGCAGACAACCACATACAGTTTCCCATTGTTTTCACCAGAGGTTTGGGCTGATCAGCAGCAGGCCGATCCTGTCATTGCAAGGTTTCTCGTCTATTGGGGTAAGCGGATGAAGCCGGATAGATTAGCTAGAGGTGAGGAGGACGGTAGAACACTGGAGCTTCTACGGCAGTGGGAAAAAATGGTGGAGGAGAAAGGAGTTTTGTACCGTAGATTTGTCGATACAAGGCTAGGCCAAATAAAACAAGTGCTTTTACCACAGAGTTTAAGGGAGGAAGTTCTTCGGGGATTGCATGACGAACATGGACATCAGGGGGTGGAACGAACTTTCAAACTAATCCGAGCTAGATGTTACTGGCCAGGTATGTTTCATGATATTGAAGACTATTGTAGGAAATGTGAAAGATGTATTGTAGCAAAGACTCCAGTGGCTAAGCTAGTAACTGAGACAAGCAGTTTGTTAGCGAGCAAACCGTTTGAAGTGGTGGCTATGGATTTCACTGTCCTCGAGCCTTCCAGCAATGGCTAGGAAAATGTATTAATTTTTACAGATGTGTTTTCAAAACTTGTAGTTGCTGTGCCTACCAGGGATCAAAAAGCAGGGACTGTGACCAAAGCACTGGTTGGGGAGTGGATCCATATGGAGTGGTATGGAGTCCCTCAGCGGATTCATTTGGATCAGGGGAGGTGTTTTGAAGATGAGGTTGTCAGGAACTTATGTAAGATGTATGGTATAAAGCAGAGTAGAACAACCCCCTATCACCCCCAGGGCAATGGTCAATGCGAAAGGTTCAATCAAACCCTACATGATTTGCTGAGAACTCTTTTACCAGCAAAGAAAAGAATATGGGTAGAATATTTGCCAGAAGTAGTCTTTGCTTATAACACCACGGAACATGCTACCACTGGCTATAGCCCTTATTTTTTTGGTGTTTGGGCAATCACCAAAGCTGCCTCTTGATATTTTGTTTGGGGTGAATCAGTTAGAGCACAATGAAACCGTGGACGAATGGGTCTTGGAGCATCAGGAGCGATTTGAGGAGGCCTATCAGAGAGCAAGGGGACAGATGGAGCATGCTGTAGAAACAAGGAAGAGACCGATGGGTCCACCTTCAGTACAAAGTTCTTTGCATGTGGGCCAATTGGTTTATCGCCGAAATCATAATTTTTCAGGACAGCATAAGATTTAGGATTTGTGGATGCCTACACCCTGTAAAGTGATAGCTCAACCGGATGACTCAAAAGCTGTTTATACAATTGCCCCAGTAGATGGTTCTTGGCCACCGAAGAATATTCATAGAACAGAATTAAGACCATCCGGGTATCAGAGAGTCATCCAGTCAGGATGTACAGAGCCACCGTGAGGTAGTCTCCGATGAGGAAATGGAGGATGCATGGGTTATTAGGGGGGAGGTCTTAGCCGACACTGTATCAGAGGGAGAATGCCAGTCAGAACCTGAGTCGTGTATAGAAATTGTTGACCAAACAGATTCAGAGGAATACATTTATGAAGAAGTGTTTAAATCACCTACAAACCAAGTACGGCGGTCTAGCAGGCAAACAGAAGGGAAGCATTCAAACCCATTTAATCTACCTTGGTCAGTGGGGTCTGCAAGAGTAGAGGAAGAGGTGGGAAGTTACATTTGATTCTTGATTTTTGGTAAAATTAAAAGGGACTAGAATTTTAAGAAGTTTTGGAAAAAAATTACTCAAGTAGGCCCACTGTTTAAGAGATCATCGGGACGATGATCAGTAAGAGCTAAGTGAAATACGGTAAATTCCGATCATGCTCTGCTGTTATGAATGGAGCAGCAGTTGTAAGGAGGAAGTGTGGCATGCACGCCAGGCAGACAACGCCGATCAGATGTGGACCAGCTATGGAAGGTTGGGCAGCGTCAATGGTTTTTGAGGTAAAGCCAAATTTGAAGAATCATGTTATATGACGTTTTAAGTGGGGTAATGCCTGTAATCATGTGTATTAAAATAGGATGTGCAGTCGGAGATGTCTGCAGCAGGTGTTACTGGGTGTTGCTAATGCTGGGTAACAGCTATCATAGCTGTGTCCAGGTATGTGATCAATGATTGCGATACATGTTTGCTACATGCTGTGTATTTGTATTTTGTACGTGTATTGTAAGAGTTGTCTTTGAGGTTTAAAAGGTTTGTGATGGATGTTGTATTTTAAATGTTTTATGCTTTGATATTGATGGTAATGTAATAAGTGTGTCTTTTCTGGCTCTGTTTCAGGAGGTGGTTTATGTTACTGTTTTGAATTACTATTATAAAGACAATCGAGTATTGCATATTTGCACATTATCTAAGACTGGGGTATGCCCCAAATTAGCTTGAAAATATTGCACGTTTGCACCTGATATGAAAACCTAATTGTGATTATTCTGCTCATCGGCTACCAAAGTGTTTTTGTGAAATAAATAAAGGTTATTTAAGTGGAGGTCCTTTTTCTTTATTTTTTTTAACGAACTAGGGGTAACACTATCTCTCTCTATATACAAATACACTTTTAAAAAAACTTTTCATCTGCACCAAGGCTCGCTGCAACCTCCTCCTATGCTGTTTCTTTAACCTGCAAGTCTTTATTTTACAAATGACATAGATCATACAGTACTGTGTGCTTCTCAAGCTCTATGAGGAGTGTCATTTATGTCTGGTGCACTCAGAAGACAATCGCCTGTGATATCATGTCATTTGGTTTTTTATTGTCAGGTCGTTGTAGGCCTAGTTATAATAATACTTATACGATATAGTTATAATGATATTTATACATGATCAAACTAGTGTTACTTTCTCCGCTTCAGTAATGTCCAGCGGCAGAACAGCTCGTGCAAAAGATGAGACGGACAAAAGTAATCAATGCACGCCCTTCTTTTACTTATTTTCGTGTTGTCAGGTTCACAGTGCAAACAGCTTCTCAAGGAACTTGAGTGAACATAAAACAAAGCCGAATAAAGCTTTTTTCCTCTGCTTCAGCTGCACAGCACACAGCGAGCTCACATCATCCAGCATGTGTGTGGAACTACACTACCCACAATACACTTCGCTATGGACTACAACTCCCGTAAATAAATATTTCGGACCTAAATAAAAGTTTGTTGCAGTTTTTAATCGTTTAAGTTCATTTGATTGACTATATATAAATCAGTGGATATTATTACCGCATTTATTGGGTAAATTGCTACTTTTTACTGTCATTCATTGTGTTTTGGTCATTATCAATGCACTGTCACTTTAATTGAGCGTGAGCAGCGCGGCAAAAATAGACCCAGTGCCGAAACTATCGCGGCACTGCTGCTTCAGCGACGCTCACAAAACACACGCGCTGCTGACGCTTGCCGTGTGAAACAGGCTTAAGTCTTAATATATTAATGACCTCCAGAATCAAGAGCGTCTCTGCTCCGCGTCTGACACCTTCAAACGCCACCACGCGGTCACTGCGTGTCAGGATTGCCTTCTGAGGCACAAGTCATATAAAGAAAAGATTGACGCAGCTTCTCCTACCGCAGTGAATTCAGTTTTACTGTTGATATTTGGTGCCAGTTAATCAGGAAGTGACGATTTTGCTTTGACTCGTCGGATAAAAACGCTGCTTTATTCAAACCCCTTAAATGCGATAATCCAGTTTGCGCATGAAGTTCATTCGCATTTTGGGTGGAAACATAGCTAATAGCTGCTAGTTTTCACTGTTAAAGAGATAGTTTACTTACTCTCAAATGATTCCAAACATTGAGTTTATTCTGTTAAACACAAGGTGCCCCCAAGTCCATTAGAAACAGAAAAATCCAAACACTTTATATACAAGCCCAAATCAGAAAAAGTTAAGACACTATTGAAAATGTAAATAAAAAAAATGCTTCTATAATTTAAGCAAATCCACCACAATTTACTCATTTATTAATGAAAATTACTCATTCATAAAACGTAAAACATAACTACACACAAAATTCATTTTTGCCAAATAACATGTTCCTCTGATAACAAAATGGTACATACAATGTTAAACAAATATATTTAATTTACAGCAGAATTTGAGTATTGCATAAAATATAAAACAAGCATAAAAGCTGCATCTCAAAATATTAGCAACACAATCAATCAATCAATGAATCAATGCAGTAATATTTCCACAAATGTTGTAGCAGTGAATTGGTGTCAAACTTAATACAAGTTTGTTTGTGGGTGATTTTAATTTGGGCAATACTTGTACAAATCCAGTTCAGCAATTCTAGATTTTCCAAGCCAGCCATGACTCACTCCTCCAAGATAATGCTGGGTAATGGTGGGTCATCCCTCTGGCAGACAGCAATTCTCTGTGCGTTCCCACACTGTAAAATAAATATTAAGTTTATTATTATGAAATTATGCAACTAAAATTTCAAATGTTTAAGGTTTTCTTGAACACATTAAAAAGGCACCTAGGTTAGCCCTTTTTTCAGATTTAATAAGTGTTTTGCGTCTCCAGAATGTTTCTGTAAAGTTTCAGCTCAAAACACCCATCAGATGTTTTATTATACCTTTAATGTTTTATGTTGTTTTATTATTCCTACTTATACATTTTTTCACTGGGTGGCGGTTTTGGTGTACTGTTCCTTTAAGGCTAGTCCTCCCCGCCCACCATTTCTACGTGCCTTTGTGTGCCTTAATCTCCTCCCTCACCTGCATTAGACAACAGACAGACTTAAAGGAAGCAGATCTCACGTAGCGTTTGTGAGAAATACTACAGTAAGATCTTTACTAATGAGTATTTATTGTGCAGTTGCATCGCAGTCAAACAAAGTTCACGCGCGCGCGCGCGCACACACACACACACACACACACACACACACACACACACACACACACACACACACACACACACACACACACACACACACACACACACACACACACACACACAGACAGAGCGCCTGTTTATCTTTGCACTCTTTCTGCACGCAAATGTGACATGATACAGGTTAATCTCCACTGCTGTATGAATATCTGTTATGTTAATGTGCAAAATAAACCTTATTTAATGTCCACAAACCGGGATTGAAGCATCTTCCTTTATAATTGTTCTAAGACGCAGCTGTGCTGATGAAGTAAGCTAAGCTAAATCGCTGTAATTCATTACACACATGCATGTTTTAAAACATTTTAAACATGTGAAACTTACTCTTGATCACATTTGATGATGATTGATGATCCTAGCAAACTGAACACATCTTTTATTCCCGGTTGCTTTGCGCATGTCTGGTCTTGTTTATACCCAGCAAGCAAGAGCCGTCATTTCACCGGCTAGGTGAAGTATAGACCAGATCTAGCCCGGCTACGTGTAACCCAATTTTAGCCCGAATAACCTTAATATTGGTTGCATGTTGTTTTTCTGCTAAATAAAGCTTGTGATACGCATGATGTCATGCAAGAAAGGTCAATAACAATTATGAGGTTCCTGCAAGTAATAGGCGTAGTTTCAGTTTCTCTGTGAAGTATAGACCCAATCTAGTCCGGCTATGTGTAACCCATCTCTAGCCCAAAAAAACTTAAAGAGCCCATATTATACATGAAATAGGGTCATATTTAGGTTTCAAGGGTCTCCAACAACAGTCTAATATGCATGCAAGGTCAAAAAACACTTTGATGGTCTTATAATCTGCATTTATTTTTACCTAATTATCCCAGCGACTCCCATATGAATCGTTCAGCGATTCATTTGTACCCAAACCCGTCCTCAGCGCGAAGCTAATCTGCGCTGATTGGACCGATGACAGCCTGTTGTGATTGGTCGAAACTGACAGCCTTCAGCGCGAGACAGAGTGAAATGCCCAGCAGCTAATCAACAATATAAAAGTAGTCACAGTGGTGCATACACGCTTCATAGTGTAAGGTGTGGATTTTGGCTGCCAGTGGGTGAATGTAAATACAGACTATGGACTTAAAAAAAACAGATGACAAACTATTTTATTGAGCAAAAACTCCAAGAACTGGCGAGGAGCCCTTAACCTGCTCTTTTCACAGACACACACGCACACACCTCCTCCTCCTCCTTAGAAGACACAACACCAATAGAGAGGGAGACGTGCGCGACACCTCCCTCACCACCCGCGTCCTCGGTTATATTTGCGACACCCCCGGTCCTCACGTTGCTAACGGGTCACTTTCGTTTTCACTTTCGGGTTGAGGGCGGAGTGATCGTCCATAACCTAGAGCGGCAGTTCAGCTTGCTGAACCGGCCCTGCGCAACACACACACACGCACTCACCGTTCGCCTAGACTAGAGCGCCAGTTCAGCTTGCTGGGTGCAACTTAGACAGCTCCCTTGAATCTGAGCTGAAATATTTTGAAACTTGACCGTTGCATGTGTGTAGGAATAGCTGGCGATCCGTAAACAAATCGGCACGCGTCGTGTTTTCAACGTGGCTTTACACGCGATATGAGAAAATAAAGAGTTAACCTGATACAGTACATGCGGTTACAAGTAACAAAACACAACTAAATGCATAATTTGCAAGCTAGAGTAAACGAGGCAATAATTTTAATCGCACGTACTTACACTTGTGAAATGGTGGAAGAAACTGATCCATGTTCTGACAGTCTTTACTGCTCCTTCCTTTAACAAACCGATGAAGTCTTCTTTTTAAGCATGTAATTTCCAGAAGCACTCAATCTGCTCAAGGCTGGGCTATATTGCTGAGGTTTCATCTTTAATTAGACTGTCAATAATATCCATCTGCACTGCGTGACTTCATTCGACCGGTGTCTGTGTGTGTCTCTCTGTGTGTGTGTGTGTGTGTGTGTGTGTGTGTGGAGCTTTTTTTCTGTGTTAGTGGGCGGGGCCGCAGGTTTCAAATGTCCCGGGTTTGCACCGCAACTACTTGTGTTTCGTAGCCGCGTCATCACGAAAAACCTAATGACTCGTTATTAAGACGACTTGTTTGAAGCACTATGAGTCGACTCTTTTATAGATGAATCAATAGTTTTAAACACTGTACACTTACAGATTTAAGCCTTAGCTGGATATTTCAGTTCACTTAGAGCTATGTTACACACTACATGGAAGGGCATTTTCAAAACCCATAATATGGGCTCTTTAAATTTGCTTACCTGTCTTTTTTTGGCAAAATACCTTGTAATATGTATGATATTCCTTCAAGTAGGGAAAGTCTAGGGAAAGCCTTGTATGCGATTGCATATAAGGTGTTTGGGTATTTAAAAATATATGCTATTTTCATAGTCTGAGCATAGCCTTGAATTAGCTCGTCATCCGGCCGGCTATTTATAGCCCACTGATAGCCTACACTGTAAAAATTAAAGGTTCCTGGAGGCACTTTTTGGGGTTTTTCACATTGCCACAACGGCGGAACCCTCTAAAGAACCACTAGGCACCATTTCAAAAAAGGGCAGTTCTTTGAGGAACTTCCAAGGGTTCCTGGAGGAACCCTCTTATTAACACTGTAAAAATGAAAGGTTCATGGAGGCACTTTTTGGGGTTCTTCACATTGCCATGCCGGCGGAACCCTCTAAAGAACCTCTAGGCACCATTTCAAAAGGAGCAGTTCTCTGAGGAACCCTCTTATTAAGAATGACCAGGAACCACCTTGAGTGCTTTGAAGCACCATTTTATTTTTTAATGCTTGTTTTTCCTATCTCTCTTAATTTATGGTTTGTGCAAACAAGTTTAATCACAAATTCAATAGACATCTATTTATCTATCTATCTATCTATCTATCTATCTATCTATCTATCTATCTATCTATCTATCTATCTATCTATCTATACATGTTTATAGATTTAAAAAAAATACAATTGCATTTTTCTTAAATAATTACTTTTATTAATCAATATACATCACAATTACATTCATGTATGATTAAAAATGTAATATACATTTTAATGCAAATAATCAAATTTAAATAATGTCTAGCAATAACAGTCAGCAACATCTTTAGCTGTCCACTGCCTCACATTGGAGGTGTCCCTATAAAAGTAAATTAAAAAGTAGTTAACCTGAGAAGTTATGAAAACAAAGGAAATTCACAATATTCCCAGAGCCATTTTTTTAACTTATCAAGACATATTCACAAAAGATATGCAGAACATTTCTGAATAACAAAAGGAAACATCAATAAAATTAGGAATTGTCTTAATTTATATAAAAGGATTTTTTTTCACTGCTTGCAGAGTGCCCATATACATCAATAAAGGCAAAATCCAAATGATGTAAACCTCTCAAATATCTGAGCACAAGCAGAAATAAGACAACACAAAAGCTGTCTGAAACCACTCCCTCCTCAGTGCACCCCACATATTTTCCCACTCATTCACACAGATAATGCACTATAATTTTGAGTGTACTGCATTTGCGATATTGTTATTTTATTCAGGTTGTAGTTATTAGCTTTTTTTTAAATTAACCATTAGTTGATTAAAAACACATTAAATAAAGAGAAAATTAAATGAGTTAACAATTTAAATCAATTATGCATGAAAGTCAAATATTGTTTTTGGACAATTTAAGTGGCCTCTGAAATACAGAAATTAATATTACAGGGCTCAACAATAAGTTTTTACAATAATACAATGTAAAAACATGTATATGCAGTACTTAATAAGTGCACTGTACCATATTATTAATTTAACTTTAAAGTACTGTGGTTAAGGTGCCTTAATATAAAGTTGGTCTTGTTTTTTAAAATATATAAATGAAAGTAAAGCAGTCTGTCAAGTTTACATTATTTTGCGAATTGTTTTCTACTTTGATGAAAATATATATTACAAACTTGATTAATGTAACCATTTAGAAGAAAATGCCATGTTTTACTGTAGTTTTTAGAGCTAGGGTGCAGCTATTTTGGAATGTCGCTGTGTCACAGGGTGGTTTCATTCCCTCAACTGAACTGATGTCGTGGAAGTAATGGACTGAACATGAAGACTGAAAAGCCTAATTTAACACAATGCGTGAAGTTGTGGACATGCATCGCAGAGCTGGTACAAATACATGGAACAGACTTGTGTTTAAAATCTAAACTTTTTTTATGTTTACTATTTTTCTTTTTTTTTTTTTAAATACTGTTCGTTTGATGTGCTTTGATCTACTCTTTCACACTGGTGCAGCGCTGCCCGTCACAGTGATTTACATTCAGACTAATGCAACGATTACAATAATCTTTCAACATTAAATATGAAGTACAAAAAAACCTGTGATGTGAAAAACTGCACCGATCTTAGTTTGGTTTGAACATGAACAGAAGTGAGGGGCTATATAGTGAAAAGTGAAAGTACCCGCCTCCATTACGTCAGGTACCAGATCTTGTTAAAGACATTGAGGGCAGTCAGGCATCGTAAAACAGAGAGTGGACCAAAGCACATCAATTGATCGGTAATAAAAGAAAAATTTAAAAATGTATTTTTATGTTTCGGACATACAGTTGAAGTCAGAATTAATAGCCCCATTGAATTATTAGCCCCCTTGTTTGTTTTTTTCCCTAATTTCCAATTTTTTTAACACATTTCTAAACATAATAGTTTTAGTAACTCATTTCTAATAACTGTTTTATTTTATCTTTGCCATGATGAGAGTAAATAATATTTTACTAGATATTTTTCAGAACACTAGTATTCAGCTTAAAGTGACATTTAAAGGCTTAACTAGGTTAATTAGGTTAACTATGCAGGTTAGGGTAATTAGGCAAGTTATTGTATAACGATGGTTTGTTCTGTAAACTATCAAAAATATAACTTAAAAGGGCTAATAATTTTGACCTTAAAATGGCTTTAAAAAAATTAAAAACAGCTTTTATTCTAGCTGAAATAAAACAAATAAAACTTTCTCCAGAAGAAAAAATATTATCAGACATACTGTGAAAATGTCCTTCCTCTGCTAAACATCATTTGGAAAATATTTTAAAAAAGAAAAAAAAATTCAAAGGGGGGTTAATAATTCTGACTTTAACTGTAAATGTAATGCTTGTATTTGCACCAGCTCTGTGATGCACATTAAAAAACTTCATGCATTGTGTTAAATTAGGCTTTCCAGTGTCCGTGTTCAGTCCATTACTTCCACTGTATCTGTTCAGATGAGGGAACGGAACCAACCTTGTGACGTCAGACAGTGATATTCCAAAATAGCTGCACCCTAGCTCTAAAAATATAAACTATTGTAAAACATGCTCTTTTCTTCAATAATGGTTACATTAATCGAGTTTGTTTATTATATTTTCACTAAACTGGACATCAATTTACAAATGAATGTAAACTTGACTGAGTGCTTCACTTCCACTTTAAAGGGACAGTTCACCCAAAAAATGTAATTCTGTCATTTACTCAACCTTCACTTGTTCCAATCCTGTTTAAGTTTCTTTCATCTGTTAAACTGAAAACAGAAAACCTATAACCAAAATCCATACTTTTGTTATACTGGTTATAATTTATTTTTAACGGTTAAAAATGTTCAGCTTTAATCAAAATATATTGTTTTGCGCTTAACTAAAGAAAAAAAAATCTAACAGGTTTGGAACATATTAGAGGTGGGTAAATGATGACAAATTTTAATTTACTTTAAACCATGTTTATTTAAGAGGTGGTTCATTCCACCAACTGGGCAGATTGAATGTGAGAGTTCGGGAAAGTGATTTCCTACCTCTTCGGGATGGAACAACGAGGCGACGTTCATTCACAGAACGCAAGTTTCTGTAGGGCACATACATCTGCAGAAGTGAGAGCAGATACGAAGGAGCAAAGCAGAGCTTTGAATTTGATCCGAGCAGCAACTGGCAGCCAGAGCAAACGGGTGAGTAGCGGAGTGACATGTGCTCTTTTGGGTTTATCAAAGACCACTCGTGCTGCTGCGTTCTGAAGCAGCTGAAGAGGTTTGATAGAATTAGCTGGAAGCCCGGCTAGTAGAGAGTTGCAATAGTCCAGTTTGGAGAGAACAAGAGCTTGAACAATGAGTTGAGCTTTATGTTCAGATAGGAAGGGTCGGACCTTTCTGATGTTATAGAGTGCGAATCTGCAAGATCGAGCAGTTCTAGAAATGTGGTCAGAGAAGTTTAGTTGGTCATCAATCGTTACTCCAAGGCTTTTTACCATTTTGGATGCAGTAATGGTTGCTCCATCCATCTGGATTGAGAAGTTATGGTGAAGAGTCGGGTTGGCAGAAACTTCAAGCATTTCCGTTTTCGTGAGGTTAAGCTGAAGATGATGATCTTTCATCCAGTGTGAAATGTCTGACAGGCAGGCTGAAATGCGAGCTGCAACCGAGGGATCATCAGGGTGAAAAGAGAGGTATAGCTGGGTATCATCAGCATAGCAGTGGTAGGAAAATCCATGTTTCTGGATGACTGTTCCTAAAGATGCCGTGTAGCTAGAGAAGAGAAGTGGCCCAAGAACAGAGCCCTGGGGTACCCCAGTGTTTAGATGCTGTAGGTTGGACACCTCTCCCCTCCAAGACACCCTGAATGACCTGTCCGAGAGGTAAGAACTGAACCATTGAATAACAGTGCCTGCGACGCCCAGTGACTCAAGCGTAGATAGCAGGATCTGGTGGTTTACAGTGTCAAAAGCTGCTGATAAATCCAGCAAGATGAGGACAGATGATTTAGAGTCTGCTTTAGCCAGTCTGAGATCCTCCACGACCGAGAGCAGGGCAGTCTCAGTTGAGTGGCCTTTCTTAAAGCCAGATTGCTTGTTGTCCATGAGGTTGTTTTGAGTAAGAAAGTCCAGGACTTGATTGAACACTACTTTCTCCAAAATCTTGGTTTTCAAGTAGCGTTTGATCCAGGTTGGGTTTCTTTAGCAGTGGGGTTACCCTAGCCTGCTTAAATGAAGTAGGGAATAGACCAGAGTCAAGAGATGTGTTAATTATGTGAGTCAGTGTTGGTATGACTGCAGGAGAAATGGCTTGCAGGAGATGAGAGGGAATGGGATCAAGCGGACAGGTGGTTGCATGGCTTGAACTATTATTTTAAATGTATTACCCAAGCATTATGTTGCTTTATCTAATAATAAATATAATTGTGGAGAGGTAAGCATGATCGAACACCCAATGAGGGGGGAGAGCAGGCTTGGAGCCCGGCGGCTAATCAGCAGGCCAATCAGAAATAATAAATAACACCTGTTTATTCTAGTGATTGGGCCGGAGAGACAACCTTCTTAAGGAGAACAGAAGGAGCAGCCGGGAGAAGAGGGAGAGAGCACACACACACATACTACGAGTGTTGTGCACTCATTTAAAAAATAAAACTTTACTGTTCACCTGAATCGCCGACCCTGTCTTCTTCTTCCCTCAATAACGAGCTTTGCTACAGTGGTGCCGAAACCCGGGAAGAAGAAGAAACTTTGCTGCCAGAATGGTTACTCCGTCTGCCAGTCCATGTGCGGAAGTCATCCAGGCGCTCGCGGCCCTCCACCAACAACAACACCATGCGCTGAGGGACCTGAGAGCAAATCTGGAAAGACGCTTCCAAGTCCTCGTAGAGGCCCAGCGGGAGGACCGCGAGCTAATCCGGAGTCTGCTGGCCCAGGAGATCCGGCCCGCTCCGACATCTGCCGCCCACCCTCCCATCTCGCTACAGAAGATGGCACCGGAGGACGACCCGGAAGTGTTCCTGAACCTCTTCGAGAGGTTGGCGGAGGCGTGTGGCTGGCCGCGGGCCGAGTGGCCGGTAAGAGTTATCCCCCTGCTGTCAGGCGAAGCCCAAATTGCCGTGCAGCAGTTACCGGCCCAGAATCTCCTGGAGTACGCTCACCTGAAGCGAGCCGTTCTCCAGCGGGCCGGCCGCAATCCGGAAGAGCAGCGTCAGCTCTTCCGCTCCATGGAGCTGACTGCCAGTGGCCGGCCCTTCGTGTTCGCTCAGCAGCTCCGTGACGCCTGCCGCAGATGGCTGGTGAAGGATGGCCGGACCACCGACCAGCTGGTGGATGCCGTGGTGCTGGAGCAATTCATCACCCGCCTCCCCTCCCGAACATCGGAGTGGGTCCAGTGCCACCGGCCAGAGGATCTGGACACGGCCATCCGGCTGGCGGAGGATCACCTGGTGGCGAGGTCCAGGGTCGGCGAAATAACCTCTCTCTCTTCTCCCCCTCTCCCTCTCTCTCCTCCTGTTCCCAGGCCCAGACTGCTGGGACCGCCCACACCAGCACCCAGATGGCGGTGCACAGAGGCGGATCGGCCGAACGTCCCAAGAGGGGCGGGTCCATTTCCGGACGGCGGGGTGGAGCCACGACCCCTGGCGGTTCCCCAGACAGCGCCAGGTCTCTCTCCGGTTCAATCAGTTGGTCTTGCTGGCCCTGGGGGTATAGTGAGAAGGGCTGGGCCGATGCATTGGCGCCGTGGGGGCGAGAATAGCACACCACAAATCTGCTCCATGAAGGAGGTGAGTGCGCTGATTCGGGTCCCCGCCACGCCAATCGTCGCCCCCGGTCGCGACGGGCTATACCGGATACCAGTGAGTATAAAAGGGGGTACATATCAAGCTTTGGTGGATTCGGGGTGCAACCAAACCTCCATCCACCAAAGCCTGCTTCAAGACCCGGCATTGGATACGAGCCGCACAGTAAGGGTAAGGTGTGTGCACGGGGATGTAATTCACTACCCGCTAACGGCGATAGACATTCAATTCCGGGGTAAAAAGCATAGCGTTGAGGTAGCAGTTAACCCGCACCTCAAACACCCGCTAATTCTGGGAACCAATTGGCCTGGATTTAATAGATTATTAGGGGTCTTATGTGCGGGTGTGTCTTGGAAGACGAAATCGCCGGGTAGGGGGTGTGTCGCTCAGCTGGGGGAATCCCAAGCGGTGACGTCACGCGCTGTCTCAGGGGAAGGGCTGGGAATTTCCCGGTGTAAAGACTTTCCCCTGGAGCAGTCTCGTGACGACACGCTAAGACATGCACTCGAAAGAGTGCAGGTGATAGATGGGGAAAACCTCCAGCCTGACCGGCCCCTCTCCTATCCATATTTTGCGATCATTAATGACAGGGTGTATCGAGTGACCCAAGACGCTCAGACAAAAGAAGATACTACCCAATTATTAGTACCAAAGTGCCGTCGGGAAATGCTTTTCCAGGCGGCTCATGCTAATCCTATGGCTGGACATTTAGGTCAGGCGGCCACATTAAATCGCCTCATGACCCGATTCTTTTGGCCGGGCATTCACGGGGATGTTAGCAGATGGTGCTCTGCGTGCCGTGAATGTCAGCTGGTAAATCCACCGGCCACCCCAAAAGCGCCTTTGCGCCCGTTACCAATTATGGAGATGCCCTTCGAGAGAATTGGTATGGATCTCATCGGGCCATTAGAGCGATCCGCACGCGGGCACCGGTTTGCACTAGTCCTAGTGGATTATGCAACCCGCTACCCGGAAGCAGTAGCGCTCCGTAACATCTCCGCAAAGAGTGTTGCGGAAGCTCTGTTTCGTATAATCTCCCGAGTGGGAATCCCCAAGGAGATTCTCACTGATCAAGGCACCGCGTTCATGTCACGCACCATGCGCGAACTTTATGGATTATTGGGCATTAAATCCATTCGCACCAGCGTCTATCACCCACAAACAGACGGGCTGGTGGAAAGGTTTAATCGCACGCTTAAATCAATGATCCGTAAATTCGTTCACGAGGACGCGAAAAATTGGGATAAGTGGTTAGAGCCCTTGTTATTTGCTGTGCGGGAGGTTCCCCAAGCCTCCACGGGGTTTTCCCCCTTCGAGCTTCTCTATGGCAGACAGCCCAGAGGGGTTTTGGATGTCATTAGAGAGGCTTGGGAGGACGAGCCTTCTAAGAGTAAAAATGAAATTCAGTATATTCTGGACCTTAGAGCAAAACTCCACACACTGGGGCGGCTCTCTACGGAGAATTTGCTTAAGGCTCAGGATGACCAACGCCGGCGATATGACAAGGGCACTAAACTACGTAAATTTGCACAGGGAGATAAAGTCCTTGTACTATTACCCACTTCCAGCTCTAAATTACTCGCCAAGTGGCAAGGGCCGTTTGTGGTCACACGACGAGTCGGTGATCTCGATTACGAGGTGGTTCGTTCGGACAGGGCTGATTCACGTCAGATTTATCACGTTAATCTGCTGAAGCAGTGGAGGGAGCCGGAGGAAGTGGCGCTGGCTACGCTTGTTACTAACGAGGATGACCTGGGGCCAGAGAGCCCCGGCCGGGAACGGCCGGGCGCTCTGGTCACCGGAGGGGATCATCTCTCAGCGAGCCAGCTCCTCGATATCCGGCACCTCCAACGTGAATTCTCTGATGTGTTCTCACCCCTGCCCGGTCGTACTAACCTGATTCAGCACCATATCGAGACCGAACCGGGCGTGGTCGTTAGGACCCGGCCGTATCGCCTACCTGAACACAAGAAAAAAGTGATTCAGGAAGAATTGAGTAATATGTTGAAAATGGGAGTAGTAGAAGAGTCCCACAGCGACTGGGCCAGCCCGATTGTCTTGGTACCCAAGACTGACGGCTCGGTCCGGTTCTGTGTGGATTATCGCAAGGTAAATGCGGTGTCAAAATTCGACGCCTATCCAATGCCGCGTATTGACGAGTTGCTCGACCGGTTAGGTGCTGCTCGATTTTACTCGACTTTGGATTAACGAAGGGCTATTGGCAGATCCCCTTGACTCCGATATCCCGCGAAAAAACGGCTTTCACAACGCCGTTTGGATTACACCAATTCGTGACACTTCCGTTCGGGCTGTTCGGGGCACCGGCAACGTTTCAGCGTCTGATGGATAAAATACTCGGCCCTCACGTGGCATATGCCGCTGCTTATTTAGATGACATCATCATTTACAGTAATGACTGGCAGCGGCATATGCAACACCTGAGGGCGGTATTGTCGGCGCTGAGACGGGCCGGGCTCACGGCTAACCCACGGAAGTGCGCAATTGGGCGAGTGGAAGTAAGGTTATCTGGGCTCCACTTAGGCCACGGGCAGGTGCAGCCCCAAATTGATAAGACTGCAGCTATTGCCACCTGTCCGAGACCTAAGACCAAGAAGGAGGTGAGACAGTTTTTGGGGCTGGCGGGATACTATAGGCGTTTTGTCCCTAATTATTCGGCCCTCGTCAGCTCATTGACTGATCTCACTAAAAAGGAGGGACCAGATACCGTCCAATGGTCGGAGCAGTGTCAACAGGCCTTCTCAAAGGTAAAATCTATACTTTGCGGGGGGCCACTATTGCACGCTCCTGATTTTGCTCTCCCCTTTCTGTTACAGACGGATGCATCCGATCGGGGTCTGGGGGCGGTTCTCTCCCAGGAGGTGGCAGGAGTGGAACGGCCGGTGCTGTACATTAGCCGAAAACTCAGTAAGAGTGAGGCTAAGTACAGCACCATAGAGAAGGAGTGCCTGGCGATCAGGTGGGCCGTTCTCACTCTTCGCTATTACCTCCTGGGCAGGGAATTCGTCCTCTGTTCAGATCATGCTCCTCTCCAGTGGCTTCACCGCATGAAGGATACCAACGCGCGGATCACCCGTTGGTATCTAGCGTTACAGCCTTTTAAATTCAAGGTGGTCCACAGGCCGGGGGCGCAGATGGCTGTGGCCGGGCGGGGGGGGGGGGGGGGGGGAGGGCTGCAGGCCGGACGGCTCCCCGGCCTGAGGCGGGGCGGTGGGGGTATGTGGAGAGGTAAGCATGATCGAACACCCAATGAGGGGGAGAGCAGGCTTGGAGCCCGGCGGCTAATCAGCAGGCCAATCAGAAATAATAAATAACACCTGTTTATTCTAGTGATTGGGCCGGAGAGACAACCTTCTTAAGGAGAACAGAAGGAGCAGCCGGGAGAAGAGGGAGAGAGCACACACACACATACTACGAGTGTTGTGCACTCATTTAAAAAATAAAACTTTACTGTTCACCTGAATCGCCGACCCTGTCTTCTTCTTCCCTCAATAACGAGCTTTGCTACAATAATTTAATTAAATTCAAGTTCACATACTGTAGTTATTTTGTTTAAGTCAGGTTTCAGTAAGACATTAAGATTAGGATTATTAGTGCATTAAGATTGTTGTCTGTTCATTTACAATACGTGCTTTAGGTGCAAGTGGCCTGACGTTTAGAAGACCGAACTTAAAAAAAAAAAAAGTATTTTCACTTATTTACCATTTTTCTGGTTTGATTTTTAATAGATTTTTTTCTAGAACACATAGTAAATTTAATTCTTGATCTAATAATACGAAGAACAGACAGTTTCTATGGAGTTAGCCAGATATGCATTACTGTGATTAAAGTGGGACGAGCAAAAGTCTACATGGCTAAAATGTGGATTTTCACTAACTAGTCAAAGCATCCTGAAGATGTTGTCCGACAGTAATTCAGCTCCAGTACTGCTGTGGTGCAGCCCATCAGCATGGGCGAGCCTAGGGCGATCCTAGAAAAGATTCCAATTGTTAATAAAGAGCAGATTTTGTTCTTCACACCATGTTAATAGCCATTCATTCAGAGCAAAAAGTCTGCTGAACCTTTCATGTCCACAGCAGTAAGTAGAAAGCTGTCCAGAAATGATGATCTGCATTGCAAGTGAAGTGCATCGGACCGTTTTAACCTGGCCCTCTGCTACCTGGATTTGATACAGCAAACTTTAAATTTTTAGTCTATATCTGTCACAGTGATTTACACCTAATATGGATACATCAGAAACAAGCAAATGAGAAAATAAGTGAGTGATTTTAGACACTTAAAAGGTTAAAAGTTTAATGTCATTAGTTCAGTGTTACCCAGCTGGATAATGATTATCAAATAATATTGTTTGTTAAAAAAAAAAGATTTTTACATTTATTTCCAATTCAGTTAGTTATTTAAAAAAAATACTTCCCACCCAGCACGAGACATCATTTCGGCCCGTCATAGACTTAATTAAGCCGAAATATCGACGTCGAAAATTGGTCTGTATTTGGTCCGTCGGATTTGGTCCAAACATAGACCAAATATCGACGTGGTCTTTGTTTTGCCCGTCGGATTTGGTGCAAACATAGACCAAATATCGACGTTGTTTTGCCGGGCGGATTTGGTCCAAACATAGACCAAATATCGACGTGGTTGTTTTGCCCGTCGGATTTGGTCCAAACATAGACCAAATATCGACGTGGTCTTTGTTTTGCCCTTTCGGATTTTGTCCATATTTAGCCCAGTACTTGAACATATGGTCATGAAGAATTACAAGTTCCTCACAAAATGTTTTACATCTATTGCTTTCTTTCCAGTCCAATGTAGAATGCAAAATATATAGATAGCGATTTAGTGCCATTACATTTAAATTATGCCAAACAAATTACGACGTTACTGTTGTTAATTCCTTCAGAATTTTCCCTGCTACTTCATGCACTGATGTAAATACTTTTCAGGTAGCCTAAGTCGATTTGTTAATAAAGCAAAAGATTTCTACAAATATTGTAACAAATAATGTAAATTAAGATTTCAAGTCCATCAACGTAAAAAAGATTAAATAAAATAGGGTAAAAAAAACGAAATCGTAATACACTTTATAATGCCTTTTTGTTTTATGTTTCAATCTATTCATCTTGTAAGGAATCTTAAAAATTTATATTTATTTTTTATAAGAAATGAAAAAAATCATACTTTAATAATAATAATAATAATAATATGATGATGATAATTATTATTATTATTATTAAGTAGTTTTTTTTTTTGTCTACTTTTACAATTTAACACATGTAAACCACAGCAGAAAGTTCTAACCGGCAGGCCCATGTCATATACAGTACAGGTAATAAATAACCCACTATAAATTAAAAGAATTAACATATGCTTTTTGTTTTCACAAGCTGTGGAGATGTAACATAAATTCCCTTTTTTAATAATAGGTCACCTATAGCTTTCGCCATGAGGCGGTGTTCAAAATGACATCAATGTTTTTAAAAATGCACTGCGAAGGGAACACAATTGTAAACATGAAGATCGCTAAAACTGAATTGTAAAAATAGTTTGAAGGCAAATTACACGTAGAGATGATCTTTAATGCTTTTTTTATTTTCAATAATTCCAACGTTGAATGTTAGAATGTTCTAAATGAATAGAGCATAGGGGGGATAAGTGGCAATAGCACACAGCCAGGAACTCTTCTGCGCGAGTCAGCGGGACTTGCGTGCGCATGCTCATCATTTGAAATAAATAACGGACACAAAGCAACGGGCGGAACGGTAATCTGAAGGTAAGTACGTTATATTCAACGTTTCACATGTTTTATTTGTCGTTTTACTTATAATTTATGTTAAATGGAACTTTAGATGTGTAACGTTTTACATTATTATTATTTTTAATGAACACTTAATCACTTTATACGTTTTTTATGTCGCCCTGTATAGTGACGAGGTCATTGACAGCAGCTAATCTATGAAGGTAAATAATAGCTGTTTTGGTTATTTATTTGGCGATTTCAACAAAATTACTTCATTTTATGTCTTCATTGCTTTTTAACCTGTGTAAAAATATAAGAATATCTGTAAAATCGACTTGGAATTGGCATAAAAAGCTGCTCCTGCTCCCGCTATCGTTAAAGGCTAACATTATGAGAAACGCTTCGCAAATAGCATTAACGGTACTTCGAGCTCACATTTTTTAACTTGTAATAATGCTAACAAAGTGAATCGCTGTCGGTTCACGGTTTTGTTGCTCTGTTTCTACATTTAGTGAACTCCTCACCAGAGACGCTCCACAGCCTTGAATGGGGAAGCTTTGCCATTTCGTAAGTTGTCCACCCGATCTGTCGCTAGTCAAGCTAATTATTTGTGGTTTCGTTCTGTTCCTGATTTCCTTTGTTCACAAACCATGCTTGTCTGTTTTTTTTTCTGATTGTTGTGCTGTGTTCTGGTGTACGGTTTTTTATTTTGCTGTTTATTAAAATTCATTTTGTCTACATCCTTCCCTTTCGATTCACGTTACTGCAGTTTACTCATAAAATATAAAAAATCTTGGTTAACGCATTCATTAAAAAAAATTATATCATTAAGCTTTTTATAACTTCACAAGGAAATGAACTCCAAACAAGATCATTGAATTTCTCACAAAATACCATGTAACTATTTTGTGGCTATTTTATGGTACAAATACTGTGGATTAAACATATAATTTACATTGGAATTGTACTTTGTAATAGTAGATACCAGGTGAGATGTCATGCTGAGTTATTTTTCTTTTTAATGGCAGTTTCGCTGGAATATTCAATTGAAAACATCAAGATCATTAACCTGTGTCAGCCTGGACAGACTTCTGTTTCAGTTCTGACCACCACACTAATCTCTCTGCTTATGTGGATCACTGACTACTATGTTCTCTGAAGGTATTCATTCATTCATTTTCTTTTCGGCTTAGTCCCTTTATTAATCTGGGGTCACCCCAGCGGAATTAACCTTTTTATGCAGCGGATGCCCTTCCAGCCTCAACCCATCTCTGGGAAACATCCACACACACTCATTTACTACAGACAATTTTAGCCTACCCAATTCACCTGTACCGCATGTCTTTGGACAGTGGGGGAAAGCGGAGCACCTGGAGGAAACCCATGTAAACACAGGGAGAACATGCAAACTCCACACAGAGACAACTGACCCAGCCAAGGCTTGAACCAGCGACCTTCTTGCTGTGAGGTGACAGCACTACCTACTGCGCCACTGCGTCGCAGACTCTGAAGGTATTACTGTAGTAAAACAACAGCACCCATGACTGAAGTTTTTGTTAGTGACCAGTATATTTGAAGTCTGAGAAAGTTTGTTTTTAGGAGTTGGAAATGTTTTTTCTTCTCTCTCTCAAACACACCAAACTTGTGCTTACAGTACAGTGTATTTACAATCTTTTAGCCATTTTTTTATGGCTGTATTAAATACATTTTTATAAAATAAATCAAAAGTAATTGTCACAAAACAATGCACATTTGAATTTTAATGAGAATGAGAATCACTCAACACTTAAGATTTTTTCTAATGGCATGGTGTGGCCAGCGGAAAATATTTTTACTTGTACTGCCATCTTTTTCTCTGGCCCACCAAAAAAATATAAAAGATAATTTTAAGCCACTTATTAAGATAAGTTTTCGTTCCGGCCCTGCCCAAAACGCATAGTTTTTCTTTCGCAGTTCCATCGCTTGAACCATGTTAGTTATAACGTAAAACGCCCATTATGACACTTTAAACGGGGCAGAGGAACTACTTCTTTACAGAAGAACCCCATAATTTCTTTGTGCAAATTATATTGTTTTACACAAACAAGCATTTAAATAAAATCCAATATTATTTTGGGTTAAAACATGCACTCGCTTTCTATATTTACTGAAATATATGTAAATGGCACATATAGAGACTGCGTTTTCTTTACAAATATTATTGAGAATGACATATCCTATTCTAAAACAAATCACTTACAAAAGCTAACACCTATTCTAATATCATATATAAATCACATGAATAAATAAATACAAGGCGATTTATTATAAAATGAAATTTAATATTTATTATATATTAGGAAATGAAAAATCTAGCGACCTTAGTTGGCTAACGATGGTTTTGGGAAACGCACCCTAGATCTCTGCACTATATGCCTAGCTTTAATCTCACAATTTTCATAATTTAATTATTTCATATTCTATTTAATTCTATTTCATATTATAAAATATCTAAATATGTGTTCTGAAGGTTGGAATGACTAGAGTGTTAGTAATTAATGATAAAAAGAATTTTCAGTTTTGAGTAAACAAACAGTAAACAAACAAATTCTTTCTGAAGCCCTCCTTTGCCCCCCCGTAGCGCCGGGCCTGATACTCGGGCTATGTCTAAATCGAAAAAGCACTAAATAATTTATAGATTTATAAATTACACTGATTAATAACTATATATTACATTAAATTACTAAATTAGGCTATCTTATTTTTTATTAAAACAAAAGTGATCAATGCCGCGCCACTGACAAGCCAACAGCAGAGAAACAAAGCAACCACCGCGGCAAAATGTTTTTATAGAATAAATGTATACATTTAAACTATTATAATTTACATTTAAAATGTACTATTATTTTTAGAGCGTATTAACACGAATGGCAGGTGTTCTTGATCGAAAAGCAGCAAAACTGTTGAATGATGAGCTTGTGTCAGGCTGATGGTACGGAGTGACTTTTTGAGCATGTTGTTGAGTGATGCTTGGCTATCCAGCTGACAATTGGCAACTATGTAACATCAAAATTAAAAATGCATGTTACTTTGTATAAACGTATCCATGTACTGTATGATGTGAGTCTAGTTAACAGCGTGAAAAACAGGTAGTAATAGAAACGTTTTATTATGTGTTTGAGGCCATACTATTTACTTTGACTACAAAAGTGCAGTCAGTATGCTACTTCAACTTTTACCAGAGTCGTTTTAAGCATCAGTATCACTTCATCTTGAGTAGGATGTGTGTACTTTCGCCATCTCTGTCCACTTCTTAAAAATAAATAATACATTAAAAAGTATGGTTAAATCAACTGTAATGTGTCCTTATACAAAAACGTGTGTATCATGCAGTCAAAATAGCATTTATTATTGGAATGTCACGTTAATTTAAAAACAAGACTTTCTTAAAATAGCACATCAGAAAACAGATGTGACCGTAAGGATGCGCACTATATCAACTAAAACAGAATTTTTCTTTGTTATTGCAGTTGCAGCCAAAATGTGCAACACAACAGCCACATCATTTACAGGGCCGTGAGAGACCACCTGTACGGTCTGGCGGTGGCAGACGCAGAGCTGAAAACACTAATCTGATGCTTTTTTGTTGTTGTTGTTGTGTTAATGTTAATTTGACCAATGCATGTTTTGTCATTACTTTTGTCTGCTGTACTATTTTGAGAGCAAATATTAGCCTAATAAATAATATTTTTTAACAAAATGGTTAATTTATGAATTATGTAAAAATGTTCTAAAACGTTTATAAAGGTCTTTCTCAGAACCAAATTTCGACTTAAAATTGACGTATTTTCGACGACATGAAAAAGACGTCTTTTCATCTTTCACTTTTCCACCTGTTTTCCACGTTGTTTGGACGTCTGACAATGTCGTCTTTTCGACGACATGAAAAAGACGTCTTTTCACTTTTCCACCTGTTTTCCACATTGTTTGGACGTCTTACAATTACGTCTTTTCGACGACATGAAAAAGACGTCTTTTCATCTTTCACTTTTCCACCTGTTTTCCACATTGTTTGGACGTCTGACAATGTCGTCTTTTCAACGTCTTTTCGACGACTTTTTGCTGGGTGGGTTACATTTGAGGTGACTCAAACGGCTGTTTGAGAGAATACTGAACAATTTCAGGGTTTATGTGGATGTTCCGAGAAGGAAAAAAGCAGGCTTTATGTACATTATTTGTGTGAATAAATAAAAAATGTATTGAAGTACATAACTTAGACACAATTTGTCATAATTTGTAAGAAACGCAAATAATAACAAATGCGTAATATTACTCACAAACAATATGAGGAAAGAATATTAGATAGCATCGCGGCTAGAAAATAATATAAGCAACCCGCTCAAGACACTTGCTACACACTGTATATGTAAGGGAAGACAATAAATAAATAAATATATTTGTGGAAAAAAGCCGTCTAATAAGTACGAATGTATAACGTTATCTGTTTTAAGCTTCGTGTTCAATGACAATAAAACATTTCGACATAAATCAATATTTTATATCAAATTATTTATATTTGTGTGAGGTAGACGTGTAATTTGAGTGATTATGCATATCCAGCCGATTGTTATTATCGCAAAATAATGTTTACCCATTATTATACAACAGCAATCGCTTCGCGAGACGTTCCTAAAACAGGTTACAGGACATAATGATGCGTGTAAGTGTAGATATTTGTGTGCAAATCGTATCTAATTTGTATATTTATTTTGCCAACTTACTTACCTTCCGTGTGTTAGAGATGACAGCCGTCATGAAATGGAGGAAAGGATCTGTTACAAATCGCTATTTGAAAACGCTCCTGCTACCTGCGCGTGCACGATGATGCGCGTCCGCGTCATGTTTATATTATTTTGTTAGTTCCGGTTAATTTTTATTTATTTATTTTGGCAACACAATTAATTCCATTGCATTAATCCAAGAACCAGATGAAAAAAAAACATTTAATTCAGAAAAATAAAAATGTACAAAATACTGCATTCATTAGCAAGTTATCTTTGTTGGTTTATCAAAACAAACTGGAGGAATACTTTTTATTAATAAACCAGAGCCCATAGCCTATATACTTATGTTTAGTTATATCTTAAATATTTTTCATGAGTGGATTTTTGAAGAACTGTGCTATATAGTTATTTTTATAAAAAAAATAACAACAATAATAATAGCTTCATATTTATTATTATTATTGTTTATATTATTATTGCTGCAGTTGTTGTTGTTATTATTATTGTTTTAAATGACAGAAAAATTGACAGAAAATTGAATTAGTCACCTATAACAATTATCATTTTCATAATTGTACAAGCCTGTGCATGTTTTTGTCTCTTTTTTCCTCTGTTGTGACTCAAAAATTCTCCAAAATTACTTTTACATTTTACATTTTTTTCACAATTTCCCAGTCAGCCTCCTAACTGCAATCAAGTTAACATTTAGACTCTTATCAATGATATTCTTATGTGTTCACAGTGAGTGCCACACAAAAAAGAAAAACAAACACCAAATTTCATATCATTCTAAAAGCACAAATAACTAAGAAAATATTAAGTAAATGAACATCCATCTCATGTTCTGGTCTCCACAATTGTGTATTTAATTATAACAACAAAAAAAAAATCTCTTGGTTCCTTTAAGTGCTAGCTTTTAGAGGAGAGATCCACCAGGAACCATTATATAAGTTCATAGATCTTTCAGTAACTCTTTTTTGAAAATTGAGTTACTCCAATAACTTTCAAAGTGCTTCGAGGTCTTAGTGTAGGGAAACAATGACTCCAGAACCTCAGTATTGACAAAAAAGTGCTTGTAGGATCCCAGTTACTGCAAAAGGTTCCTGCAAGCACTGCAAAGACTGTCAGTGGTTCCTCAAGGAACCCCTTTTTGAGAGAAAGAGCTTTGAGGCACTTAAAATACATTTTAAAGTTCCTTGAGTACTCAACAGGGTACTTGAAGCACCTTTACTTTTTACAGTGTAAACTGATTCACTGTATTTGGCTGTGCAGCGCATGCATCACGCACGCATTATCAGTAAGTGTTAAGGTGTAATTTCGTGACATGTTCTATTTGTAGCCATAATTTAGCTTTGAATTAGATGGGCTTTACCCACCTCGCAAAATTGACATAAATTGATTGTAACTTTTTTTTTTTAATTAAAAATGAATATGGCATAATATATCTTATTTATAATATATTACATATATCTTACGGTAAAACAAGCCAGATCTAATCAGTTAAGAAAAATTAATGCAGTTCCGTACTCCACACGATAGATGGCGGTATTGCACATTTGTCAAGTCGGCTCGGCTGAAATGGACCAAACAAATCAAGAGGAAAAAGCTGTTGTGGTTTGAAATTTGTAGCGCTAAGGAATGCGAGCGCGAGTGGCCTGCAAGGTAAGTGTAATCTGCTTTAATATCATGTTGTTTAGCAAAGTTTTTTATTATACGTGCGAGTTTTAATATAGTATTACGCTAATATCAATGCACAGGCACCCTTTATTTCAAAAATCTTAGACAAACATAAAAACGGTGTGAGGGAGTGTTACAACATTTTAAACATGCAAAATGAAACACTTAAGCAAAGTTTGGTGATTAAGAGCATTTATTGTGTACATTGCTAGTCGTCTTAATTAAATTTCCCCATGAAATCAATGGAAAAAGTCAGTCATGCGATGAAACTTCTGCATTTCTGGCTTTTAAATCATGTTTGCTTGTGATTTCACAACAAGAGACTTTTAAACAAGTTAATTCTGTTTTTAGAGAATCAGTTCAAGTTAATTTCAGATTTTTTTATTGATTTATATTTTATAAACAAACTATATATATATATATATATATATATATATATATATATATATAAAATACTATGTTATGGAAAATGTTTTTTTTTTTAGTAATACGAGTAACTGTATTTTGACTTGTCACAGTAAAATCTAATATAAAGTAAGCTGATTACTATGAAGTTATTATTATTATTGCTATTGTTATTATTATTATTATTATTATAATGCTTCTCTAATATTTGTAATTATTTGTTTTTCTCCACAGATATGTGACTTGCTATGTAAAATGAGCAGTCTAGCAGGTATGAGTTGCTTAAACACTTTAGACTAAAACATTTACACTATGACCACATTTGCTGGTTTCCCTGTCCATATGCAGATTGCCCATGTGCATTCACAAGCTGGATGAAGCTTTCGAGTCACATCAAACACAGAGAATGAATATTAAACAATATTCATACATTATCTATATATACCTGCTGTTGACAAAGAAACATTGAATACAACACATTGATACTAAAATAGTTATAATAAGTGAATAAATAATTGAATTTAAATGTGTAAATAAGTAATAAGCTTTAAGCTGTAAACCTGTGACTAATTATTTTTTTTATGTTAATAGGTGTTTTTTTCTTCTAGTTTTAAAGCGTAACCATCAAGCGCGATTGTGTCCTGAAGACCTACCACATTTGAAGAGTCTGTGCATCTACCTCAATGAAGACTTGTAAAAGAATATGTAGTAAGTGTGTCAACCCACCCTCCTTTCATAAATGTATTTGTAAAACTCACAGTCATAGGACTGAGTTTGGAACACATCTCAGTATTTTCTCTCCTTTTTCTCCAGGACTGAAAGTGGTGACTGAATCTCAAAATGCACACACAACAGTGGAGATCTTTATCATTTTGGCTGAGGATGCTGGTCCTGGGGACAGACCTACAGATATTGGTGTAGAAGTTGTGTCACATATAGATTTGATGGACTTTTTGGGTTCATGTACACTTAAAGGGTTTTTTTAACCAGAAATGAAAACGTTTAATTATCCGTGTCGTACCAAACATTGATTTGTCTTCAAAGTACTAATTAAGATACTTCAGGTGAAATCTGAGAGCTCTCATTCTCTATAGACAGCAATGGTCCCAACTTGTTTAAAGTCCAGATAAAAACCTAAAACATCCTCAAAACTGACCACATGCTTTCAGTTGTTCAATCAGAATATTTTAAGCTACAAGAATAATTTTGAGTGCATATAAAGCAAAAATAACAGCCTTTGAGTTTCTTTATTCTGTTGAACAAGATATTTTGAAGAAAGCTGAATACCTGTAACCATTGGTGTATAACCTGTACTTCCATGGTATGTTTTTTACAGGTTTTCAGCTTTCTTCAAAATATCTTCTTCTGTGTTCAACAGGAAAAAAATCTTAGTTTTTATCTTATTTGTTTTGTCACAACTTTGACATTATATATATATATATATATATATATATATATATATATATATATATATATATATATATATATATATATATATATATATATATATATATATATATATATATATATATATATATATATAGTTTAATGTTGCTTTTATTAATAAAAGCTTTGTTTAATCAGTTTGAATGGATTGCTTTTTTGAAAACCTGTTGATCAAAAATGTTGATAAGTATATGTGTATTATTGTTGTTTATTAAATGTATAAACAATCATTCATTAGCTGAAATTTTGATGAGTTGTTTATGCTTGGGCTGTACTTAGACGTCTATTAGATTTTCACTGACAGCCCAAATTTAGCCGTGATTTAGCCTAGACCAAATTTCACTGGCTATTAGACGTATATATGTAGCCGTCTATTAGCCGTCTAAATAAAGACTAGTCTAAACTTGGGCTATGCTTAGACGTCTATTAGATTTTCACTGACAGCCCAAATTTAGCCATGATTTAGCCTAAACGTCTAGGTTATGTTTAGACGTCTAAAGCTACGGTCACACTGGGCTTTGTGTGTGCGAAATTCTGTCGTACTGCGCTGCGAAAAGGGGTGGGATTAAACAAGATGTTTAGACATTTAAAAAAAAGCGACCGATTGCTCCATGCTTTAAATTTCTGTCCAGAGAGGTCATGTTTTGGTCCTCGATTGGTCTCATGCAGTCAAGTGATGCGATTTCGCAGGTCAGAGTTCAGCAAGCTTGAACTTTGCACAGCAGCAACCTGCGAAACATGACGCATGACCTTGCGTTTCCGGTCTGACGCATTCGCGTGCGTATGAATGGAAGTCTATGGGAAGAAAAGTCAAGTGTGACCGCAGCTTTATAGACGTCTTTTAGACCAAAAAAATGCTTGCTGGGTATGATTATACACGTGACTACCGGGACATGTTAATACCCGCAGCTGTCAATCAATTCGGTGGGCGGGGGGACCGTACTCCTATGTAAAGTTGCGGTTGATCTGAAAACCGCTCCAATTGGTCCACCGTTTTTATGTTGCTAAATTGAAAAAAAAAAAAAGGACTGGGTGTGTTTATATCACCCCAATTTGACAGTCTATACACCATACATGCACATATGTCTGTCCAAACAGCTTGAAAAGTAGATTTTTCACCATAGGTGCCTTTTAAGGGAATGCATTAAGAAAATAAACCATTTCTCCACTTTCCTTCCTAATCTGCAACTGCCTCTCTGGCTGTACCACTAACTGTGCCCTCTCTCTCTCTCCAAAAAAAAAAAAAAAAAAAAAATTTTTTACTAATGCTTTGCTTCTTAGACTTTACACACCTGAAACTTGTCTATAGCACTTGTTCACTGCTGCTCTTATAGTTGTGTAAATTGCTTCCTTGTCCTCATTTGTAAGTCGCTTTGGATAAAAGCGTCTGCTAAATGACTAAATGTAAATGTAAATTTCTTTGTATCTCTGTGAACAGTAGTTCTCCAAAATGTTTGAGTAGACACTGCTAACTGACACTACAACACAAGCATTTTGATTAGAAGCAAACTTCTAATGAACAGGGTCTTTTCAAAATGTATAGTGTACAAAAAATAAGTTTATAAAAACAAACCATGTTTATACAAGGAATAGAGCATTCAACAATATAGAGTTTGAGCTATATTTAAGTTTTGTAAAAATGCAGTTTTCAGAACACCATAAATAACTGAAACAGTTTAAGACACTTACATTGTACTCCTAGATGAGCTCTTCCTCTTTTTCATACATAGACCAGCAACAGAGGACGACATCTCTCATCTCATCCCTGATTTAATGTGAGGTCAAATGGAACAGTGTAGAAATTTGTAATATTGCATAATAATAATAAACAAACATAAAAAACCCATGATCGCATCCATTCTCTATCAAAATCTGCCTGAGTAAACCTCTCTTTTGTGGGAAAATACTGTGAACATTTTCTTCATTAATCTGAAAAAGCAAACAAATATTAGTGTTTATATACAGTATTATATACAAACACAGTTAATTACATTACATCAATGCTGTGAAAGGAACCTTATGAAATAGAAAAACATTGGCTGTGCATAAACCCAATTGAATAGCTAGCTAGCTTAGCTTAGGCTTACCACTTAACAAGATCATTGTTGTTCCTCCATCCCGCTTAAATGTTGCCTGATCATTGTTGTTAAATATTACAATGCACATAATTAGTTAAATTTCAATATAAAATTCAGAATGAACATTAAAGCAAATCAATTTCAAATAGGAATGGGTGGTTAAAAATACCCGTGTATCCCTATATACATTCTATGACAAAAACTAAGCTCCTGAACAGCATGTTCTTTTTTTTTTTTTCCTGAAAGAGCTTAAGACAATAAAATTGATAAACTGTTAATGCTTACCTCTTAACATGCTGACTGTTGATCTGCTCCTTCAAAATATCATCTGATCACTGCCGTTGTTGAGATTTAATTGCAAACATCTCAATCAAGTCCAAATAATTGAGTGAATTTTCTTAAAATAAACGTGAAGCTATCTTTCCTCGGTTTTATCAGCTTAATTGGTTTCCCAAATTAAGCCTAATAATTGCACTAGTTTGCTTTTTTTGTTTGTTTTTTAATAAAGGGGGGGGGGGGGGATTTACATTTTTATTTTTATTATCAAAATCTACTCAATATTTTATAATAAATCCAGAATATCAATTTGTTTTAATCAGTGCGCTTAAGACGTTTAGGGACAGAAGACACCAGGTGATAAAGTGTTTCAGGTGTAATTTTGTCCTTTCTTCATGCAAACCAGTCTAAAGGTGGGCAACAGTATGGGGTCTTTGTCGCATTTCACACTTTAAGTGTGCCACACTTTCTCTATTGGAAACAGGTCAGGACTGCATGTAGGACTAGATGTATTCTTGAAGTCAGCATATTGTGCTCCAAAATCTCTATGTACTTCTCAGCATTAATAGTACCATTATAGAAGTGCAAGTAAGCACTGACACAACCCCATACCATGACAGACCCTGACTTTTAGACTTGTTGCTTGTAATATTCTGGATGATCCTTTGGTCCAGAGCACACAGCGTCCAGGTCTCCCCCAAAAAATACCTGAAATAAAATTTCTGACCACAGTACACATTTCCACTGTGTGTCGGTCTATCCCAGATGCCTCCAAAGTCAAAGCAGTCAATGGCACTTCTGGACACTGTTACCATAAGACTTACTTTTGGCACAGTCCTATCTTTCTTTGAGGAACGTTGTTTTTAACAAGTTCAATAATTTTCTTACATATTTGTTGGTAAACTAGCAATCCTTGGCCCATCTTTGCTCCTAATGAACTAGACCTTCTTCTTCTTGGTGTTTATTGGCGGTTCGCAGTCTTAACAGAGCATTACCGCCACCTACTGTGGGTTATGGATCAGAGACTTTTTGTTTTATTATTATTTTTTTTTTACCTCCAGACTCTTCAAAACCCGAGCCTTCGATTTTGCTGCGTGTTCAGCTCCTCCATCTACAGCGCAGGTCCTTCACAGCCGAGACAGAGAAGAAGATAGTAGAAGAGAGGGGAAAGCATAATATTATTATAAATATAATAATAATAATAATAATAAATTAAGCAAGTAAATTAAATAAATATATATAGACATTCTATATCCTATGTATTAACTGAGTTCTTTTTAAGAATTGTATCAACCATTTCTTTCCTTGCGGATATAAAAATTCTTTCAGTGTTATTTGTTCATCCATTATCTGTAGATTATTAATTAACATATTTCTTTCCTCTGTGTATAAATGAACTAGACCTTTCTTGGATGCTGCTTTTGTACCAAATCATAATTGCAATCACCTGTTTTAAATCACATCATTATATGACCAATTTACCTGATAAATAGCCCCAAATTGCACCTGTCCCAACAGTTTTTAAGTTTTTTTGGAATGGAAAGTGTTGCAAGTCAGAATGACAGGAAAAGATGTATATTTGCAAATTAAATCAAGTTGACCAGACAAAACATAACATATTAAGTGTTCATATCGTCTGCAATGAAATACAGATCAAAGTAAATTTGGAAATAACTACTTTCTTTTTTTATTTGCATTTTCCATATTGTCCCAACATTTTCTGATTTGCGGCTGTAAAAATAATACAATATGTTAGTGATGGTGAAATGAAGCATTTTGAACCAGTGAAGCGCTCGACTCAATTCTATCGGAAAAAGATTCGTTACTCGAAGCTTTCTAAATCAGTGCTCTATGAGGACCTCTTCTGGTTAGTGTGTGGGAAAGCACTGTGTTGCAATAATGTCAAATGTTCACAACTGACCAACTCATTTATGTAGTAACAACAACAGTAATATAAACAAATTACTCTAGTTTTTACACATAAGGTTTGTTACATTACACGACCGATGACTGTAGTTACATCCAAGGTATTCAAAAGTACTTACACTTATCATATTACAACTAGTCCCGTTCCAAGCGGGGATCGAACCAGCAATTTCTGCATGAGAGGCGAATGCTCTAAGGAGGAGGCTATGGGAGTATTGCTTTCTGGCTGCAGTCGCCAGCTGGCCTCCGTTAAACACTATACTACGATATGCAGTGGTTTTCTTAAAAGATAGTTGTAAAAAAAATATGCTAATGCACTTAAGTATGCTTCAAAACCTTTTTACTATAAATTACTATTGTATTTTAGTTTAATTACTGGTGTAATTGGGACCGGTGCAGTGCTTTGAAACATTAGAAATGTATGTAATCAACGCCTAATCTTTCTCTATACACTTTACTAACCCATGGGGGTGTTTAAAACTTTGAATCAAATTTCGAAGCAGTCACGTGGGTATAGCGAAAATGAAGCTTCGGATGTCACTGATCACGTGATGATGGCAAAACGAATCATTATGGAAGGCCATTGGGGCCAAAACGTCTGCAACAAACGCGTTTACACGTTATTACGTGTTAACACGTAATTTACGCGTTAACACGCAATTACGCGTTAACACGTAGGTACGTGTTAACACGTGATTTACGTGTTAACACGCAATTTACGTGTTAACACGTTTTTTTTAAACTAGTGTCATTTTTAAAGCACAATCATTTAATAATTTCTCCAACCTGCTCATTTTAAAATGTATAATGTCATTTCACTTAAATCACAATAAATGATTTGGAGTAAATGAACTGTAGTAGATATTTTGAATTATGAAAGGCTAAACATTTTCTGCAATGTTATGTTTGATGGCCGGGGACATTATAATTCTTGTCATTCAGCTGCTGAGATTTCTTTGAAAATGTGTCCAGAGAAATCAGTATGAGCTTTATTTGACAAGTGTGGGCAATCACACTAGAAATGTATGTGTTTTTTCAGGAGCACAGGATACATACAAATCAACACAAGGACACAGAATGACATAAGTGGATATAAAATAAACAATAAAACATTTTGGTTACAAAAATCTTAAAGAGTAAGGGTTGTGTATATGTATGACCATAAAAATAAACAGGTAACAACTGATCTAATAATTAAGATCTATAGAGATAAAGATGTGTAGAGATCTGAAGGTTGGGCAGGTGCACAGCAATAATCCTCTCCGCTGTCCTGACAGTCCGCTGCAGTCTTCTTATTTCTGATTTGGTGGCTGATCCGAACCAGACAGTAATTGAAGTTTTGTCAGATGAAGTGGTGGCAGATTGTGCATTCTCATACTATATGTAACAGGTCATTAATTACTAAACACATAAATGATTTAATGCAGAGTAGCCTATCTTGGTGAGGTTTATGTCTGCAAATAATGCACATATTGTAGAACAAACATTTTATAATTTATAATTGTGTTATACATTTATGCTTGTAATATATGTTAATTGTTTACAGAACTTTGGACTATGTACTTTTGTCTCTGTACTGGAAGCTCCAATCACCAAGACAAAATATTCTTGTGTGCAAACAACTGACAATAAATAATTGACAAGTTTCCATAAAACTATGTAATAACTAAGCTCCTTTCTGCCTTTTAAGAAAAAACTAAATTATGATTAACTGAATCAAAATTACAAGATAAAAAGTCGAAATAATGATTTAATAACTCAAAATTATGACTGAATAAATCTGTAGAAATTACATTATGACAATAGGTGGCGAAAAACAACCATCTAAATGTAGAACTTAATTCTCTAAAGATGATTAATCTAATAAAACAAAGTTTTTTAGAGAGTTATTAAATCTTTAACTGAAAATGTCATTTTTTCAAGCATGCAGTTTTCTTAAACAAGCTAATGAAATAACCTAAACTTAAACTAATGTTCCATGGTAATTTACTTGACAAGTACCTTTGCATTGTAGTGGGTAACACATGCAGTTGAAGTCAATGCAAAATGTTAATTTAAAATAATATTTCCCACATTATCTTATATATATAGTCATAATAAGTCTTATAGTATATATATATATATATATATATATATATATATATATATATATATATATATATATATATATATATATATATAAATATATATATATATTCTCGATTGAGCAAGAGGGGCACCTCAGCCAATGAAGGCAAACGGGCAGTGGCTCTAGGCACCGGGCCACCCCACTGTTCACATATATATATAAAATGTGTGTGTGTGTATATATGTCGATCAATTATTATGCAAACTTTAATACCTTTTTTAAAATATTAAGATGTTGTTAGCAATTTTATCTTGACAGACTGGCACAATTCAGCATGTAGACTCTCAAATTAAAAAAATAAATCACGCATTGCGGCCAGGCATGCACAGAGCATCTCCGTTCTCACAATGAGTTTCTGAGTTCTATCATCCAACCAAGTTCGTTCTTCCGAAGTAATCTGAGAACAAGGTCAGTGCTGCAAATAGCTTGTAAAGCCTGGCTCATTCAAAGAGACCTGCGCAATGAATGATAATGTCATTAATAATCAAAACAGTATAAATCAGGCTCCTCTAAAACAGTAAATATTGCACATAAAATTTAAAAAATGGTGTTTTGGCGCTGAAGCATATAGCGGACTTGTGCACTTCAGATGGTATTCCCTCTTGTTTATTGTGTAGATAACGGAGAAAGAAAAAAACACACATTACAATTAAGATACAAATTATATCAAATCAAATGTTTCAAAAAGATAATTTTCCAAGAAAAATACAAGTGTATGTTTTTGCTCCTGCCTATGAATGGATGATTTCTTTTGTTGTGTGGAAAATAAGGGTTTGATTAGTGCTCCACTGTAATTGTTGTGTCTCAAACCCCTGTCATATGTCTGCTACATTTTTAATTTCTCATTATTTTAAAGATTATGTCATGCACATCTGATTTTTCCTCATTCTGATGTGGTTTCATTTTCTCCTCACTTGCTGCAGGAGTTTTAAAATCCTAACCGATAATAAAATCTGGTTGCAGCGCACACGAGGCGAATCTTCTGCGATTTCATTATCTCAAATCTTAAACGTGCGCACACTAGAAGATATGAAAACTGCGGCACAGCACACTACAAGATACTCTTAAGAGTGTGCCTGATAGAGCACCTAATTGCAGAATAACTCTGCTTTTTATTTATTATAGGCTAGGTTACAAATATTTGACCATATGCCAGAGCGAACAGCCTACAGAATGAAAAATGCTGCTTGGGGGAAAAAAAATGCTTTTTTCCTACAACCCTACTGTATAAAATTTCTTTTTTACGTATAATGTTCTATTACTTAAAATTTTGTTAAAATGTATAGGTATAGTTTATATATAAAATGAGCCCTAGCTTATTCCGCTTTGATAATTATGCAAGGATAATATTGCATATTCGGTTTAGGCCTGGATAAATTATGTATTTTATAAAATGATTGTTTATGGACTAAGCTAACTGTAATTCAAGCGAAAGGAGAGAGACCGAGTGAGCGCGCGAGAGGACTCATATCTCCTTGGTGACCAATCTTCATTGATTGCGGATTCCAGCAGTAAGAGCAGACTGTGAAGGTTTAGTAACAGAGTTTTTCTTAAAATGTCGCAATGCACACAACATAATGAGTGACATATCAGAATTAAAAAGAGGATAAACTGTTGGTGTGCATCTCGCTGGCGTATCTGTGATCAAGACAGAACGTGTTTGTTTGAGATGATCAAGAGCCACGTTATCCAGGGTAAATCACCAAATGAAGAAGAGCCACAGCCATCAGGAGGAACTTTGGATGCCAGAGGAATCTGTCTGAAATAAATGTCTTTGTGTAATGAACAAGCATGAATAACATTCAGGTTTTAGAGTATTGGAATTCTCAGCTTCAACCTGCATGTTTTTCATGCTTGTTAACCATTTATTAATATGATTTACTATTACCATTAACAAAGCATTTGTGAGTGTAATTTATTGTAGTGTACACTCCAGCATTATCTAATGTTACATTTGCTCATTGTTTGTTCTTGTTACCACTAATGTGTTAATTAACACTGTAACAGGCGTTAATAAGAGTTATCTTACATTTCTTTGTGTTTAAGGATCACTTTACTTCTGTTGTTTATGGGGACTTTTATTTTGACAAGAAATCCGATTTTCAGAGCTAAAAAGAAATGATGAGAGAACAGTATGTGCATTTCATGACGGTTTAACAGAGCTCGTACTAAAAAGGACGGTCACCAAGTTTATTCAGCAACCCCCCGAAAAGGCATACGGTTTGTTAATGTAGACTATTTCATTTAAATTATTTTCGCTAGTCTCTCTCTCTCTCTCGTAATTTTTTATCCTCGTATGAATACAGCCCAACGCTATTTTACAGTTAGATGACTGGTAAAGAAGCAGGCTATCGGAAATTGAAATAAGAAACTGTCTCAGCGCAATCTCTGCCTTATTCCTCGCTGCCAAATATGTTGAGCTCCTTTTAAAGGAAGTGGACCAGATGGCGTAGGCTCGACGTAGCCATTGTGTAACAAAACGATTGCGCGCATCACCACATTAATATTTACGAGAAGGATTACGAGCTGTTACGACAGACACAGTCATCGGGACACCACAGCTACGTTTTACTTGAATTATTCATGATGAAGTGACCGAAGCACTACGATGCGCTTACGGTGACCTTACCTCATCAACCAAGATCATGACGGGAGAGTAACGCACGCGGAAGTGCGTTAAGAAATACAAACCGAAAGCAGCAAGTATTGCTGCTGTTTAATGTCTGGTTCAGTTATATATCGAAGCTAGTTTCTGCCAGATACGGCAAAATCATGCTTTAGAAATAGAGATTAGGATTTAGAAAAGTCTAATTATTGGATAAAAATCAAAATTGGAGGTCCAAGGTGGAGGTGAATAATTAATCTAATGAAATCTTTATAGTAAATTGAATCTTTAACTGAAAATGAGATTTAAAATGTTTAAAATTTCTATTATATAGTATAAAACATATACTTTCAAATAAATATCAGGACATACAAATATACCAATTAATCACACGCACGCACGCACGCACACACACACACATATATATATATATATATATATATATATATATATATATATATATATATATATATATATATATATATATATATAGATAGATAGATAGATAGATAGATAGATAGATAGATATATTACAATTCTGTCTAAAGATGTCAAAGTGGCATAAAACAGTATATATAATGCACAAATATTTAATACTACTCCAGTCTATACAACAGGATGAGTCCATTTTTATGGTTGTCATGTTTTATGTTTTGTATTTGTTACAGCCAAAACATAATTTTATGTGTAAGCCTTGAATATTGTGTTGTGCTCCACCCTGATTTTCCACCTTTGACCTTTTCCAAAAATTTTACCCTTGTGCTCTCCCCAGCTCTCAGGTTAATTAGCTTCCAGCTGCTAATCATTATGAACCTGCCTGAGTCAGAGTGGTTTGGCTATAAATACTGCCTTCTGAAGCTATAGTGAGTTGAGGAACACTTCCTAGTTGGTATTTGTGATAGTGGTCACTAGTGGTTGTGGTAGTTGGATTAAGCCTTAAAGCCAAATTAATATTATTGTTCCTGCATGTCCATTACTATTTACTATTTTGTGTACTTAATTTGAGATTTACTTCCAAGTGTGACTAAAGGGTGAGTGCCTTTTATTTTGTATATCCTTTCACCTGTTCGTTTGAGAGGGGAAGCTCAGGGAAGTTTGTGTTTTTTTTTTTTTTTTTTTTTTTTTTTTTTGCATTAGGTAAGCTAGTCCTCTAAATTTAGCTGCTTTCTCTTTGTGGTTAGGCTATACTCCCTCAGCTTGACAACTACTTTATATTAAATTTCCTATATTTCTAATAAAGATCTTATAAATAAAAATAATAAAATTTATTTTATTGAAATATTTATATTTTTCTCTCTCCTTAACCCTGTGCTGACTCTTCACTCTGGGGCTGAGGATTGAAGTGTGTTCTTCACATTTCTTTAATTCTAATTCAATATTTCTACCAAATTTTAGTCTGTTACATATTTTTGTCAAACGAGCTCCTTGATTTAAAAAATATATATATAAACCTTTGAAGAGTACACTAGAAAACATGATTTATGGAAATTATTAAAACTGAATATTTTAGTAGTTTTCAGAAAATGTTTTTACATTTGAGTATAGAAGATTTAATTTGAAAAGATTTATTAATAAAAACATGTAACCTCTTCATATAACTTTTAAAATTTAAGACCGTTAAAAGATTGTCCATTTTACTGGCCACTCGATGGATGAAAACACAATGAAGCAATATAGTCTAACTCTTTATCTATCTATTTTTTTTTTTTTTTTTTTTTTTTTTTTTTTTTTGTGATTTACAGCGAACCTCTTCAAGACCGGACTTTCTGTATGAAATTTAGACTTGAAAGAAACTAGTTTATGAATACCTCCTCATGTAGAGGTGAATAAGTTGACAAGCTGAATTAAACTTGCTCAAACGCTGTTGCTGTCAAACATTGTTTACTTAACTTAGTCAGTTTAATGATGAAGGGATTGACCGACTATTTTACAATGCTCTCTTGTAAAAGTGTTTTATTTAGATATATTTGTGGCTGCTGTATTTTGAAGTTTATTTCGATACATGGAAAATGGATGTAGTTAGTATTATAAAATGCATTTCAATGTGATGCGGTGGCGCAGTATACTGTTGCCTCACACCAAGTAGGTTGCTGGTTCGAGCCTTGGCTGGGTCAGTTGGTATTTCTGTGTGGAGTTTGCATGTTCTCTCCTCGTTTGTGTGGGTTTTCTCTGGCTGCTCCGGTTTCTCCCACAAGTCCAAAGACATGCAGAACAGGTGAATTAGGTAGGCTAAATTGTCCATAGTATGGGTGTTTCCTAGTGATGGGTTGCAGCTGGAAGGGCATCCGCTGCGTAAAACATATGCTGGATAAGTTGGCAGTTCATCCTTCTGTGGTGACCCCTGGTTAATAAAGGGACTAAGCCGAAAAGAAAATGAATGAATTTCAATGTATTTTTTTCCCATCCCTGCTCCTCCTGCTTGCGTGGGTTTCCTCCGGGTGCAAAGACATGCTGTATAGGTAAATTGGGTAAGCTAAATTGTCTGTAGTGAGTGTGTGTGAAGTGCTGGGCTTCAGCTGAAAGGGCATCCGTTGTGTAAAACGTTCTGAATGAGTTGGCGATTCATTCACCTGTGGTAAACCCAAATTACTAAAGGGACTAAGCTGAAAAGAAAATGAATATCGAAAAAATTGCCCCTTAGCCTATTTATATAACTATTACAAATATGTACATGTTATTAAACAATGTATTATATTTGATGTAAAATAAATGTATATTTTCACACAATTCTCAGTTAAAGATTCAATAACTATAATAATTAAAAAAAAAAAAAACTTTTTATAAAATCATCCTTGGAGAATTAAGTTCTACATTTAGATGGTGCTTTGTGGCCACCTATTGTTGTAATGTAATTTCTACAGATTTATTCAGTCATAATTTTGAGTTATTAAATCATAATTTTTGCTTTTTATCTTGTAATTTTGATCCAGTTAATCATAATTTGGGTTTTTCTTACCTCATTTGTTTACACACAAGAATATTTTGTCTTGGTGATTGGAGCTTCCAGTAGAGTAACAAAAAGTACATAGTGCAAAGTTCTGCAAACAATAAATATATATTACAAGCATGAATGTATAACACAAAATTATTAAGAAATACAGTAATTTTATAAAATGTTTGTTCTACAATATGTGCATTATTTGCAGACATAAACCTCACCAAGATAGGCTACTCTGCATTAAATCATTTATATGTTTAGTAATTAATGACCTGTTACATATAGTATGAGAATGCACAATCTGCCGCCACTTCATCTGACAAAACTTCAATTACTGTCTGGTTCGGATCAGCCACCAAATCAGAAATAAGAAGACTGCAGCGGACTGTCAGGACAGCGGAGAGGATTATTGCTGTGCACCTGACCAACCTTCAGATCTCTACACATCTTTATCTCTATAGATCTTAATTATTAGATCAGTTGTTACCTGTTTATTTTTTATGGTCATACATATACACAACCCTTACTGTTTATGATTTTTGTAACCAAAATGTTTTATTGTTTATTTTATATCCACTTATGTCATTCTGTGTCCTTGTGTTGATTTTGTATGTATCCTGTGCTCCTGGAAAAAAAACACCCAAAACATTTCTAGTGTGATTGCCCACACTTGTCAAATAAAGCTCATACTGATTTCTCTGGACACATTTTCAAAGAAATCTCAGCAGCTGAATGACAAGAATTATAATGTCCCCGGCCATCAAACATATCATTGCAGAAGATGTTTGGCCTTTCATTATACAAAATATCTACTACAGTTCATTGACTCCAAATCATTTATTGTGATTTAAGTGAAATGACATTATACATTTTAAAATGAGCAGGTTGGAGAAATTATTAAAGGATAGTGCTTTAAAAATGACACTAGTTTAAAAAAAAAAAACGTGTTAATACGTAAATTGCGTGTTAACACGTGAATCACGTGTTAACACGTACCTACGTGTTAACGCGAAAATTACGTGTTAACACGTAATAACGTGTAAACGCGTTTGTTGCAGACGTTTTGGCCCCAATGGCCTTCCATAAATCATGCTCAGGTACACTGCTTCACTGCGGGATGTATCTTTTTTTGATACATGCTTCGAAGCCTCGGCGCACAACGTCACATCACTAATATGTCACTATCCACATCTGACCACTGTAATGACTGTACTAAACTTGATTCATTTATGAGCGAAGCTTAAAGACGAAGTCCAAAAACGATTAAAAAAAGCTTATGAGACAACACTGCAGGTACACACACTCACACACACACACACACACACACACACATCATGACGCATCTGTCAGGTTTGATGTTCAAAAATAGTGAATACCAAGCCAGACAGTTAGTTACGACAGTGCAAACCATCTAGTTTTGTTTCATATAGGCCAATTGTTCTCTAGAATAACCTAGTGAATTTACTTGAATATGTGTCTGTTATTCTTGAAGATTAAATTGTTTATCTGTTCTCCAACGTTTGCTAATTAATGATTAGTAATTTTCTTATTAATTTACTCATTCATGGTTTTGCACACTTTTCAGAATAAGCAGGTATGGAAAACCTGTCAAAAGTTAAGTAGGGCTAAATATATAATTTATCATTTTACACTTCTACATATTGCAGACTAATATGTGAAATACTATTGTAAAAAAAGTACATTTAAATAATTTTAAATGTAAGAAAAAAACCATATTAAAGTGTGCCCCCTAAAAGTGCCTGCCAATCCAGTTACTTTGGTCTAGAACCGTGAAAATGACTAACCTTCAAATGAGCAAAGTATCTCTTCTTATGCCTGTCTTTTAAGACAAGACAAGATTATTTATGACACTTCATACACCACTTTAAATTGATTCAAACAATTCAAAGTGATTTACATAAACAAGAATGTTAAAATAATCATAATCACACATTCTCATTCGGTAACCCAGGGCTATTGTATTTTTATTATGCCAAATATTGAACGAGAGCGGCTTGAATGCGACGCTATCAAAAATCCTTTGACAGCCATGCATGCTTGTTCTTCAAGGCCCGTGCGTCACAGTTGCATTTGAGCACGCCCCTTCCGAATGACAAGGAAACACAACCGTTAAAGATGAATCTCAGTTTTTTCCGTTAAAACTGTGGGAGTGCTCATCATTTTGCATAGACACGCCACTGGTAAGCCAGTATGCTATTATAAGTGTGAAATGAGCCACGGCGTAAACCGTTTGGGACCCAGCCAAAATTTACAACTGAAAGCAGAAACCCAGCCCTCCTTCGATCACACACTGAGAGAGGGAGCACGCCAATAGTGACAGCGGCACATATACAACTGCTGTCTGTGATTGACCGTACGCTGCTTGAGCAGATTTTTGTCGTGCACCTCAAAGAATATATCTCGGCCTGCTTTTGGCATGTTCGTTTTAACCGGACTTGTTGCCAGTGGCTCAACAACGTTGTGTTCGAACAGGCAATGCCTTCCTTTTCCTTTCGCGTTTTGCGGAGCAAACTACAACAGCCCCACGCATATGCCAGCGATCCGTCGTTTTATTTGTGTATAACGTTACGTGTGTTGATGGTTAAAATGCATAGGTTTTGATTGACAGGATTTTACAAGGACGAAAAATCGCGTTCTGGGCTAGAAGAAGCAAAAAGGAGCTGTATCTACTCTTCGGACTTCACGGCAATATCAGTGTTTTTTGATGGAGCTGGAGAATATTGTTGCAAACACGGTACTACTGAAGGCAAGAGAGGGTGAGTACATAAAGCCAATGTGATCGCGTTGTTTGCTAAATTTGCAGCCTGGAAAAGCAGTGAAACCTCTATCAGCGCACCTCTTGTGATGATGTATTTTGAAACAGTTGCCGAATTTGTTCAGCTTGACCTGTATCATTGATTTGAACACCTCCACCAATTCTTTCATCAGTAACCGACGTCATTACGCCAGCGTCACAATGCTGTAGCCTTGTGTGCCGTGTGACAGTTGGTTCGTGTTACTGCGTCCCACATCCGTTTTGTGTCCTTAAAAGCGAGTTCTGATTTAAAAGCTATGACATACATTTTCTGTGAAGTAACTGGAGTGTGTAAGGAAATGCTAATTAGAGCACGCCTTCACGCACTCTAATGTAAATGCAGGGAGCTGTCGGTGGCAATGGGATTGACGCTTGGCTTCCACACTAAAAGCTACTTTATTTGTTGGTGTTTTTATCTTTGATTTTGCCAAACGACCGTACTTTCGACTTAAGCTATTGAAGTGTCACCTGTAACTTGAATATATACGTAGCTCGATTAATAAAGCCATAAGAGCAACAGAAGGAAAGGAATATTATCATACGATGCACAGAAATCACAAAAAATGTTATGGTGAAGAGGCCGCTGCTACCATGTTTTTTTAAATGTTTAAAAATATGTATATATTTTTATATAAAACATCTGAATGCTTTAAAGTCGTATGAAATGTTTACACAGTAATAGGCTAGCCTAGACCTCTAAGACGAATGCAAAAGATAAACATTAATTCTTTATAGCAACTAAGACGCCATATGTGTCTCGAACTATGGTGCACGGTTGACTATGACCTATGATCTGTACTTGACATTATGCATTATTTTGAATGACAATGCAGAAACAATGAATTGTGCAGCCTTTCTTTGAAAAGATTACTTAAATTACGGCTTTCTTATTTTGCTGTATAAAAGCACACTGTTTTGTTAAAATCATGATTATATTTTTAAAAATATTTCATTTGTATGAACAAAAATTGAGTAGGCTATTTATGGTTCATTATTGCAATTTTTTCCCCTTTGAACACAATATATTTTATTTTGGGAAAGATTTAAAATATTTTGAAGCAGTAAACATGTCAGGCTAAAATAATTCAAATGAATCATTGACTCCTGCGGTTTTCATTAGTTTAAAAAACACAGATTTCATTACAATTTAAAACAGCATCTTTGGATATCTCTTCTGCTGGAGATGCTGTTCTAAAAAAACATTAAATTTTTTTTTACACATACCTTAGGATTATGAACGATATTACAGAAAAGTTTGGTGGTTTTAAAACCTTGACTTTTCCAAACCGCAGTATACCTTTTAAAACTGTAATCGTCCCATGCCTAGCCACAACAAAAAGTAGTGAACCCATGAATAAATGTACAGAAAAGTAAGGTGAGCTTCACTTAGGAGATTTGAAGGGCCAAAAAAAGTTTTCTTTCTTCAAATATAGATTAATTACCATGTTTGTAAACATTCCAGGAATGTAAAAAAAAACCTGGAGCACTAGCATTTACAGCAAGAGAATGACATCCGATGCGGTACAGAATTTGTTGTTGTCTTAGAAATAAGTTATATTGATTACATATGATATATTTTTACATAATGCTTTCAGTGTATTACAACAGCTTGTCACCCAGTGATAAGCAAAGTGATTTGGCAAAATTAACATTAAAATGAGCAGCGTTCATCTGACAGGTCTATCTGCGATAGCAACCTTCCTATGGATATTGGACGAAATGGCCAACCATCCAGCCCCAAATATACAATCCCATTGAAGCTCCAAGTGATTTAAGGCCTAAATCTTAAGGCCTACAAGTCTTTGGATGCCTACAATTTTATTCTGTGTGGTCATGTGCAAGAAATAATGTTCCATGATTACCAGATTCAAAACCATGTAGTGCTAAAAACCAAGGTTCTGCCTAGCTGAAGACAAGGAAAAAAGACAGAGTTAACGTTATACAAGGCCTGGGTAATCATCAACAAGCAAAACTACTGCATTCTGACAGTGAACTACACCTGTATTGCAGGGTATGTGAACTTACACATTGAGGTAAGGTTGGTTTTATATTCGCACATTCAGACTTTCACCTTAATAATTCATAAAAGTATTATTTGCAAACTCTAAACAGCGAAATCATATTAGCAGCCAATGACTATCAAAGTACAACATTGTTCACAGTCAAATAAACAGTATTAATGTTGTTTTCAAGTCACACTTGCAGATTATTTCAGACCAAATATTCAAAGTGCCATGGTAAACAATATAGGGAGTGTGTCACAAGTTGTCACTAAATGAATGTGCGAATATAAAACCAAGTTTACCTTGATAACTTTCACTTTCACGTTTAATTCTGTGCATCCATTTAATTAATTTTATTTTTCACATTTCATTCTCAGTATTTATTTAATTAACCACATGTAATTGTATTTGCTGAAATCATTGCTGCAATCAAAAATGGGTAATGTGTATGACTAAGCATAGCGTGAACTTGCCTGATATGAAATTAAAACTGCAGAGTCAAGCATTTTTAATTAGGTTGTCACTTCGTTCATCTCCCTTTTAGCCAAAGACGTCTGCGGTTGGCATTAAAAGCAGTGTGGTGTACGGTAAAAGTTTAGTTTTCTATTTTTGGACTTTGGACTTATGGTTATATCATATAGTTAACCTGCAGTTATATAGTTTATATGTGATGTCTATGTGTACATGTTCAGTGAAGTGTATTTTGTGCATTAAATGTATGTGTTGTCTTTGAAGTCTTCATATGGTGGTATGTCAAGCCCACTGCCCTGCATGGTGCACACCCATGCATCATACAGTTATGTCATGCATTGTTTATATGCTGTACTAAAAATATCTTCAAACTAGTATTAAACTGAGAAAGAGTTTAAGCCTCAGTCATTATCAGGAAGGCTATTCCAGAGTTTAGGAGCTTCAAGTCACTTTTAAACAGTGATCTTAATCTTTATCATAAGTATACATAAAGCTCCTAGGGGTTAAAGCTTTGAAAGCTATGCTGAGATCATTGAAGGATTAAAAAAAATATCCAAATTCAATTTTCAATTCAATTCACCTTTATTTGTATAGCGCTTATACAATGTAGATTGTGTCAAAGCAGCTTCACATAAAAGGTCATAGTAAATTTGAACAGTGTAGTTCAGTTTTTAGTGTTTAAATTCAGTTCAGTTTAGCTCAGTTCAGTGTGGTTTAATATCACTACTGAGAGTCCAAACACTGAAGAGCAAATCCAACGATATGCAGCTTTACAGATCCTGAACCATGCAAGCCAGTGGCGACAGCGGAGAGTGGGAAAAAACTTCACTAATTGGCGAAAGTGAAGATGAAAAACCTTGAGAGAAACCAGACTCAGTTGGGCACAACCATTTTAATTTCTCCGCTGGCCAAACGTCTTGTGGAGAGCTGCAGTCTCAGCGGCGGAGGCTGGAAGCTGGCCTCAGCGAAAACTCGTCTGTCTCTGGAGTGTCACAGGAATCAGTCTCATGTTCCACTCCTCCATGACCACCACAGTAGCTGCTCAGGATCCGGCGTGGTCCAGGATACGGAAACCTTGGGATCATCTCGTCATTGGTCTTGGATCGAATCAGTGAGTCTGCATAGTCTGAGGGCCTCGGGAAGAGTATCCCCAGGTGGAAATGGAGAATAAAGAAAATAATTAGCGTAGCTGCTGTTCATAGTGTATATAAACAAGATGCAGAACCTGTGTGGGAACCCACTAAGTGGTGCATTGAGTGTATGCATTACTAAACAGATAGGTCTTTAATCAAGTTTTGAATTGGGAGAGTGTGTCTGAGCCTCGGACGTTATCAGGAATGCTATTCCAGAGTTTAGGAGCCATAAATGAGAAGGCTCGACCTCCTTTACTCGACTTAGATATTCTGGGTATTACCAGAAGCCCTGAGTTTTGAGATCTTAAAGAGCGAGTTGGATTGTAGCGAGACAGAAGATTGGTTAGATAAACAGGAGCTAGATTATTTAAAGCTTTGTAGGTGAGAAGCAATATTTTAAATTCAATACGAAACTTAACAGGCAGCCAGTGTAAGGAGGATAAAATTGGGGTGATGTGATCAAATTTTCTAGACCTGGTAAGAACTCTATCACCTGCATTTTGTACTAATTGAAGTTTGTTAATAGAGGATGCTGGGCAGCCAGCAAACAGTGCATTACAGTAGTCCAGCCTAGAAGTCATAAAAGCATGGACTAGCTTTTCTGCATCTGAGATGGATAGCATACTACGTAACTTAGCAATATTTCTCAGATGAAAGAAAGCAGTTTTTGTGACATGGGATATATGATTTTTATAGGTTAAATTGCTGTCTAATATGACACCCAGATCTTTTATAGTAGAGCTAACGCTAACTTTGTATCCCTGTAATTGTAGGTCGAGTTGTGAGATCTGCTGTGTACAGGATTTAGGCCCAATAAGTAATAATTCTGTTTTGTCTGAGTTTAAGAGAAGATAATTGTTGGTCATCCAGTCTTTAACATCTTTAATACACTCAGTTAGCTTGGACAGTTTAGACATCTCGTCAGGTTTAGTTGAAATCTATAATTGAGTATCATCTGCATAGCAGTGAAAGCTGATCCCATGTCGTCTAATAATGTCTCCCAGGGGTAGCATGTATATTGTAAACAGCAAAGGGCCTAAAACTGATCCTTGAGGCCCCCCCGTACTTTACTGGGCTGACTTGTGAAGGTTGTCCATTAATATTCACAAACTGGTACCGGTCAGCTAAGTATGACTTAAACCATTGTAGAGCATGTCCCTGGACACCTGTAGACTTTAAGCGATTGAGGATACCATGGTCAATGGTGTCAAATGCCGCACTAAGATCGCAGCAGCTAAGAGTAAATCGTTGGGTATTTTCACTAATGCAGTTTCTGTACTGTGATGAGCTCTAAAACCTTACTGAAACACTTCAAAAACATTGTTCGTCTGCAGAAAGGAGCATAATTGAGCAGAAACAACTTTTTCTAGTATTTTGGACATAAATGGAAGATTTGAAATAGGCCTATAATTAGCTAAGTTGTTGGGGTCCAGTTGTGGTTTCTTAATAATAGGCTTAATGACAGTTAACTTGTAAGGATTTGGAACATGGGCTAAGGATAAAGAAGAGTTGATGACGTTAAGAAGAGGTTCTCCTATAACAGGTAGCAATTCTTTCAGTAATTTTGTTGGAATTGGATCCAACATACACGTAACTGGTTTAGAACTATTTATAATTTTATCTAGTTCTTCCTGTTCTATGATTTGGAAGCACTGTAGGTTATTTTGATTTGGTGGGATGTTTACTGGATCTGAAGTATAAGGCGGTGCAGAAAGTTTAATATCTCCTATTTTCTGTCTAAAGCCTTCTATTTTATCACTGAAAAAATTCATGAAGTCATCACTACTAATTTGCGGTGGAACGTTTTGTTCCAAAGATGACTGATTATTTGTTAATTTAGCAATGTTGTTAAATAAGAATCTAGGATTGTTATGATTATTTTCTATCAGTTTGCGGAGGTGCTCAGCCCTGGCAGCTTTTAGAGCCCTCCTATAGCTGGACATACTGTCTTTGTACGCAATTCTAAAAACTTCTAAATTAGTTTTTTTCCATTTACATTCCAGGGCACGGGTTGCTGTTTTGAGAGCGCGGGTATGACTATTATACCATGGTGTAGTTTTATTCTCTCTAGCCTTTTTTAGTTTGATGGGTGCCACAGTATTTAGAGTGCTAGTAAAGATGGCATCCATACTGCTGGTTACTACATCAAGGTCATTTGCGTTTGTGGGTGCATTTCGAAATAGAGAAAGATCAGGTAGGTTATTTATAAATTCATCTTTGGTGGATGGAACAATAGTTCTACTAGGGCGATATATCGGAGCGGATCTGCTAATTTCAGGTAAACACAACTTGTATAGTAAGAGGTAGTGGTCTGTAATATCATCACTTTGTGGTATAATGTTTACATCAATGACCTCAATTCCATAAGACAGAATTAGATCTAGTGTATGCTTTAAGCGATGGGTTGGAACAATAACATTTTGCTTGATCCCTAGTGAATGTAGTAAGTCCATAAATGCGAGCCCTAATGTGTCGTTAGCGTCATCTATGTGGATGTTAAAGTCTCCTACGATTAGTATTTTATCAGTTGTAACTAGTAAGTCAGAGATAAAATCAGAAAACTCTTTTAGAAAATTGACATAGGGTCCTGGGGGTCTATATATGGTGATTAGAGCGAGAGATATCATAGGTTTTTGCATATGATCCGGAAGCATAACATTAAGCGCTAATACTTCAAAGGAGCTAAACATAAGTCCGTTTCTCTGATTAACATTAAGAGTATCACTAAAGATTGATGCAACTCCACCACCACGACCAGTTTGACGAGCCTCATGTTTATATAGGAATCCTGGAGGAGTTGCTTCATTTAAACTAATATAGTCATTTTGTTTCAGCCAGGTTTCAGTGAGACAGAGTGCATTGAGATTGTTATCTGGTATAATTTCATTTATGATAAGTGCTTTAGGTGCTAGTGGCCTGATGTTTAGGAGACCAAGCTTTATGAAATTTGTATTTTCACTTTTTAGTGGTTTTTCTGGTTTAATTCTTAATAGATTATTTCTGGAGCACACAGTACGTTTGTTTCTTGATCTAATAATGCGAGGAACAGACACAGTCTCTATGGGGTTAGCCAGATATGCATTACTGATATTTATGTGGGACGAATAGGAGTCTGCATGGCTAAATTGTGAATTTTGTGAATTTTTACTTACTAGTCAGATAGAGGGAAGTATTCTGTCCGACAGGGGTTTAGCTCCAGCTCGACTGGGGTGCAGCCCGTCAGCGCGGAAAAGCCTAGGACGCTCCCAGAAAAGATTCCAGTTATTAGCAAAGAGCAATTTCTGTTCTTCACACCATTTTAATAGCCATTCATTAAGAGCAAAAAGTCTACTGAACCTTTCATTTCCTCGGCGGTAGGTAGGAAGCGGTCCAGAAACGATAATCTGTGTGGCGGGTGAGGTGTCTCGAACCGTCTCGATCAGGCTCCTGAAGACCTTCTTCAGGATCTCCGTCTGCCGGAGCCCGGTGTCGTTCATCCCCACGTGGAGGATGACGGCACCGAGGGTCTTGGCAGCGCTCAGGATAGTATCTGTATCTGTGCAGAAATATTCTTAACTCGGGCACCAGGGAAGCAGAAAGTGCGTACTTCGTTACCTTTGGAGAAAGCGGAGCGGATGTGGCGCACGATTGAGTCGCCGATGATGGCCACATCGCGACCCGTCTCGCGGAGAGGGGCGAAGCGGTTCTCCATGGGGATCTCGAACACCGGAGGAGGAGACGTTCTGCCCCGGGACCCGGTAAGCACCTTACCCAGGGGCCGTGGTAGCAGGGTGTCGGCGTGAACGACGCCTGGGCGAACCGCGTCCTCGGTGCGCTGGACCTGGACAGAGAAACAAGCGGGGTTGAGGAAGAAGAAGAATTGTGATTGTATTGTACACTTACCTCAGACGAGCGAGTACAGGGTAAGAGCATAGCCTGGAGCCGCGCTCGCTTCATCTCGAGGGAGCGAATCTGGGACTCCACTGCTTTCAGCTCCAGCTCCAGCGCCTCCATCAATGCTTCTCCTGCACTCAAGGACAGACACGCAAGCGACATTGTACAAGGTGAAGAGCAAAGCCAGTAAGCGAGAAAATAAGTGAATGAAAGAGGTCGGTAGCTTTAGCTGACTAGTGGTGCTAGCAGGTTAAAGCTACAAACAACAGGCGGATGCTCGAGAGACAGAACGTTTGAAAGTAGATTTGTTTGTATGAGTGTGTTAAGGGATTGTTCACCCTAAGTAGGAGAGACAAATATTTAGTGAATGAGGAGGTATTTTATGATAAAAATGTAAATTGCGAGTCTAAACTCCAAACACACGCAGCGAAGCTACCGTCCGGTGACAGTGACGTCACTTGAGCATGCGCCTCCAATGTAATGGGGGGGAGGTGTATATGGGGATTGGAATGCCTTTGGAATGCTGACACTGGAAGGTCAATATTTCCAGCCACCATGTCTCTGAAGACATTCCATGTTTTCCTCTGTATTATATGATTTGATGACAAAGAAACAAGGCAGGGCAGACAAGAGGGTGACAAACTCGCTGCAATATGGGATGTATGGGACAAGTGGGTCCAGTGATTGCCATTTCTTAACAATCCAGGCCCCCACATCACTGTGTATGAATTTCTGGTTCCATTTCGTGGCCGCTGTCCCTTTAGACAATACATGCCCAGCAAACCATCTTTGTTTTTCTTAGTGTCAAATGGATGGGGGTGTATTTCAGAGTGTTGTTAAGTAGTCAACAAAGACATCAATTACCTGACACTAACCTTTTGGCAAAAAATATATATATTCTGGAGGTTTTAAATTGCTGTGGTAAAATTGACCCCAGAGGAAAAAAGGTGTTAGCAGATTTTAGGGTAACATGAGGGTTAAATAACCAACTCGAATAATTATTTTTCTTTAGGTTTCTTCATTTCAAATCTGACCGTATCATTAAAAAATGAAAAACTGTCCCTGGCATTTTAATGGGATGTGCCTGCTTTTAGCACAGACTCTTGAAATGGATTCAGGAAAGCACAACTTGTAGTTACTGCTCCACGGAGCTGAGCGAGGCATACAGGGTGACTCTCGAATGGTCTCCAGTTGGTGCTAAATTATTAACTTGTATGAAATTTATCAGTTCACTGATGTGTTGTTAAAACTTTGCTTTTGCTCGCAAGAGATGCCACTTATGACAATGAAATATTCAATTATTCTGTTTGCAAAAGTTATTTTCAATTTTTTAATGAATCTTTTATATTAAAACTGAAATGTGATCTTTACTTACAAGATAACTTCAAATTCAAAGCGATTTGTGCTTTGATTACAGTTTAAAGGATTCATCAAATAATCATAGTTTGTTTCCTTCAATTATTTTCATCTCATAATCTGATTCCATCAATATCTGTATAGAATGGGCAAAATGACAAAAATGCAATCTTGATAATTATTTTCCATGTTGAACGAAAATGATATACAGTTGAAGTAAGAATTATTAGCCCCCCCTTTGATTTTTTTTTTCTTCTTTTTCAAATATTTCACAAATGATGTTTAACAGAGCAAGGACATTTTCACAGTGTCTTTGATAATATTTTTTCATGCTCTTTCATTAGAAAAATACTTTTAATTGTTGAGTATAATTACCAAACAAATGATAACATAGTGGACATTGAGTGGAAAAATAATAAGTATAATAAGTAAATAAATATTTACATTGCCTAGGCAATAATCAAATTTGAGGTAAAGTGTTCAATTCATTGAGGTTTTGCTTTTAGGTCATATCATCCAGCCAACTCAAAACACATACTTAAAACACAAGAATGCTTTCACTTTAGGCTAAAAAACAGATTGAGGTGTTGTGAAGAAAACAAACAGCTATGTGTGCATGAGCAAATAGTTGTTGTTACTTTAATTGTATTTTTTTTTTCTTCACATTGTGAGAAGGATATTGTTCTAAGGAAAATCTGTAGATTATGTAAAAGACCTATTTGTCCACCAAAGCATTTTATGTAGCTGAAAATCAGTTCTCTTTATGCCTGTGTGAGCACATCAGTGGCAGTGTGTGCACTTTGGTTGCTATAAGACAGAATATACACAGTACTGGTAACTGATTTCACTCATAATGTCTCTGTCTGAAAAAACTGGCACTCTGTAGAGACATGTAAAATTCTCCCAATATTTTGCCATTTGTTTGTTGTGCTTAATGTTTGTAGTGACACTTGGCCGCTGGGGTACTTGCCCCACTCCTCCTCCACTCCAATTGGTTGGCTGACTGGCCTAAAATGACATTGATGAGTTCTGACCTTTACTCAAAGTTGAACATTCTTCAGTTCCCTGCACCAGGAGTGCTGTGAAGTAGATGCTCATCATGCTGCTGTAATTGAAAATGCAGCACCTCTATTGACAACAGCGACGAAGACAACAACAACAACAACAAATGCAAAAAACACTTACCTTGAGAAAAATCATTTAAGTGGACACACAGCCTTATATGCATTAAATGCTTATGGTAGGGCTGGGCAAAATGACAAAAATGCAATCTTGATAATTATTTTCCATGTTGAACGAAAATGATATAAAGTTGAAGTAAGAATTATTAGCCCCCCCTTTGATTTTTTTTTTTCTTCTTTTTCAAATATTTCACAAATGATGTTTAACAGAGCAAGGACATTTTCACAGTGTCTCTGATAATATTTTTTCTTCTGGAGAAAGTCTTGTTTTATTTCGGTTAAAATAAAAGTAGTTGGGAGCTGGGTCTATTCTATGCAAGCTATGATGACTTTCACCTTGATATTTTAGCACGGTTGTATAACTGGCCGAATTGCACTGTAGGTGGCGAGAACGAGTCTTCGAACCTGTGTGTATTCTTACTGTCAAATTACCACATCAAACGTGGCATGCTAACATGGATGCAGTTCACTAGAGTGAGTCTGATTAATGTTAGCTACACATCTAACTATCAGGCAGCTGCAAAGTTTATGCATTCAAGTAAAACATATAAAAAAATAAAATGGACCGGGTGCTTTTTAAAATGAATGACGGTGAATGAAAGTCAAACTGGTGCGCCGTCTGACAAAAAAGTGCCCTTCTAAATCAAATCAGCAGGATGCCCTTCTGGATCTTTCACTTACTTGAAAGACTCTACTGAAGTTTACATGGACATCTGTAATCTAGTTTTTTGCTTTAATAGACAATAATATAATTAAAGTGTTTACGTGAATTGTTTTAATGTAAGAGTTTTCTGTAATTTTGGGCGACTTTAACTGCAGTTCGGCACTTTCACTCATGAACATTTCTTTCATGCCCCCGTGACAAACTGGGGTATTATACGCAAATAAGGAGTAAGGACTGGTGAGAGTGTTATGGAATGTAATAATGCACGCTGAATGGAAAGAAAAAAGTCCATATTTCGCGGTGTGTGTGTGTGTGCGGTTCTTTACTGACAGCCGCGTGTGTGGATCTTGTCGAAAATTATGGCGAAAAGTCTCACATGACGGTAAATAGTTTGATTGCGGTTTACTTCAATAATGTCACTAATATATGCATACTCCACGTCTTAATTCTATTTCTGTTTAGTTCAGTTATGACTTTAGTCGGTTTAAGGTAATCAAAAATCGCTGTTTCGAGCTTATTTAGGCCTACAGTTCTAAATTCATGTTTAACTGAATAAACATTTAGTAAACACAGGTACATTAAACATAATTTATTTTCATCACCAATTTTCATAGTAGAACAGTTTCTCAAACAGTTTGTGATGCATTTTGGAAACAGGAGATGAGCCCCTGGTCTAATGCGCCACCTGGCTTGAGAAACCCGTTCTAAGACTTACTTTTAGTCATTATTTGAGTTGCACACATATTCTGAATGCCGTCGGCAGAATTCAGCCATTTTAATCTAGATTTATTCCAAGATTACAGTGAGGTTAATCTAGATTAAAAAGATTAATCTATGCCCACCTATAGTCATGACAAATTTTCGGCAGATACATTTTTGGTGGCCAAAAATTCAGTACATCTCTAATATCAACACTCTTCTAGATTCCTGTTGTTGGACATTACTGCTGAGTAATTGGCTCTTAGATCAATATACAGTAAAAAAGTCCAGAGCTTATCATTGTTATTGACAATTTTTTTTCGCAATACGATATAATATCGTTTATCGACCCTAGTTTATGCCATTTAGATATTAGCCCACTTCCCAAATGAAATATTTATATTTTGCATGTTCATGAGCTGAACGAAGATGAAATGCTAATTAATTTCAGATAATCTGATAATGCTGACCCACAATGTCCAGTTCTTTTCTCCAAGCATTCATTGTGGAGAGTTTTTAATTAACGTATGCATGCTCTGCTTTTCTCTTGTTTCTGCTTTACAGATTTTGGGCAAAAGTCACATGTCCCTCAAAATCACAAAAGTGGGCATTTATATATGAATATGACAGAAGAGTTTTGCCATGAACACTGTGAGGACTGAGCAGCATCTCATTGTGAAGCGGAGCACCGCTGGTAATAGCCTCCATGTCGCTTATAAATATGTGACTTTAGATTGTTGCACCGATGGCATAACTAGGTTTAGGTTCGTGCAATAGAAACACTGTTGTGGGGCTTTACAATTTATTAATTGTTACAAATATAAGCTTGGTTAATGATGTGATGAAATGATGTGATGAAATGAAGTTTTTTCACAGTTTCTGTTTAACGGAGAGAAGATTTTTCTTAACACATTTCTAAACAAAATTGTTTTAATTACTCATTTCTAATAACTGATTCATTTTATCTTTGCCATGATGACAGTAAATAATATTTTACTAGATATTTTTCAAGACATTTCTATACAGCTTAAAGTAACATTTAAAGGCTTAACTAGGTTAATGAGGTTAACTAGGCAGGTTAGGGTAATTAGGCAAGTTATTGTATAATGATGGTTTGTTCTGTAGACTATCAAAATTAAAGATAGCTTAAAGGGGCTAATAATTTTGACCTTAAAATGGTTTTAAAAAAATTTAAATCTGCTTTTATTCTAGCCAAAAAAAAAACAAATAAGACTTTCTCCAGAAGAAAAAATATTATCAGAAAATTTCCTTGCTCTGTTACACATCATTTGGGAAATATGAATGCCGCACCGCAAGTCAAGTAACAAGAACTGACTGATCAGCTTTATACTATGTATGGAATATATACATTTCAGTAGACTAATTATCTTAGACACAGTACACCCAAGCACCCAGTGCTTTTTAATTTTCTCCATAAATAAACTTGTATCAGAGCTGCAGCAATGTTTTGTTAGATTGTCATCCTCTGAGAAAACGGTTGATGGTTGCCTACCAACAACAACGGAGCGTGAACGCAAATTGCATTAATAATGCTAAAGCAAACGATGCGCCTTATGCTTTTCACAAGCTTTTAGATGTGATATGACAGGTCTTAGAAATTACGTGGTTAAGCAATACATTAGCCTTCCTGTATCCAAAGTAATCTCACACCACATGTTAACTTTTTTTGGTCACCAAGTCCTCCTGTGCTGAACTCCTCTTTCCTGTTTATGCGGCTATTTGCAATTAAATTTGGTCTCTTGTCCTCGTGCACTGTTTAGGTGTATGATAGGTTATGATTGGTTCAAATGGCATATTGTAGGAGAAATATGAGTCGGGACTGGAGAAAATTGTGCTGTTAGACATCGTGCATGTTTAAATCCCGATTTCAATACGAATTCAGTTAATTGCACAGCCCTATAGACATATGCTTTTACAGTATATAGTGTTAAAATTACATGTTATTGACTATTCACCACAGCTCACTGACATTGTTGTGATAATGTGTACTGTGTACCTGTTAGGAAATAATACATGAGAATACAAGACTTACGACAGGAATACTTGTGACGATGCAAGTATGTCTGTATGTTTAGTGAGTGTTTTGATGTTATGTGGTTCATTATAATTCATTTTTCAATGATCTTGTGATGCTGAGTATGTGTGTATCCCAGCTCACTGACTAGGTCACTAAGATTATGAATAGTTTATTTTATATTCTAACATTTTATTTTATGATTGAGACAAGAAATTGTGAATAAAGTTCCTTTATATTATATACATAGTGTTTTAATAATAATAATAATAATAATAATAATAATAATAAATAGAGAATAAAGTAAGTTTTGACTTGGTTGAGGTCGGAGGTTAGCTCCGCCCCCTTGCGTGTGTGAGAGAGCTGCCGGTGACAGAGAGTCACTTTGATTAAGCAGTGCGAGCAGATTGAACGAAATTAGATACATTGAGACAGCAGTTTAGATCATTCAAACGATCTGAAATCATATTGTTTCGGTGATTGACTGAAAGAAAGCCCTAAAGTTTCATATTTTAAGGATAGGAAGCTGACAACAAGTCATAGAGTGAAACGAGTTACGTGCGAGTGGAGTACATTGAATCGGCCGAGACAACAGAAAACTATTATATTTAATCGAGACACATTCTTCTTTATTCTCCCTGTTCAACTTTATCTCTCCTTGGCCGGGGTTTTTTTGTGTGTGTGTTCTTCGTGTTTCAGAATCAGAATCAGAATCAGAATCGGTTTTATTGCCAAGTGTGCTTCACACACACAAGGAATTTGTTTTGGCTACAGAAGCTTCCAGTGTACATAAAGTGACAAGTGACAACACAAAATAATCTGAAAAAATAAAATAATAATAATAAAAAATGATGAACATTAAACAGATGCGGTTAGTGAAGAAACCTGGATGTTGAGTTGTATGTACAGATTGTTATAAATATGCGGGTTACAAGGTGCTGTGTACAAGTGCGAATGTAGAAAGTATTGCATTGTATATTGATATAAGGTGCTGTGTACAAGTGCGTATGAGAAAGTATTGCACATATTTATTGCACAGTGGGGGAATATTTAACTGTTCATAAGGTAGACAGCCTGAGGAAAGAAACTTTTCCTGTGTCTGGCTGTTTTTGTGCTCGGTGCTCTGAAGCGCCGACCAGACGGTAACAGTTCGAACAGGTAGTGTGCTGGGTGTGAGGCGTCCAGAGTGATTTTGCGAGCCCTTTTACTCACTCTGGAAGAGTACAGTTCTTGAAGTGTAGGAAGGGTTGTGCCAGTGATTCGTTCAGCAGTCCGGACTATTCGCTGTAGTCTACGGAGGTCAGTTTTGGCAGCTGAGCCGAACCAGACGGTGATTGAAGTGCAGAGGATGGATTGGATGACAGCTGAGTAGAACTGTACGAGCAGCTCCTGTGGCAGGTTGAACTTCCTCAGCTGACGAAGGAAGTACAGTCTCTGCTGGGCTTTCTTCACAATAGAGTCTATATGAGTGTCCCACTTCAGATCCTGAGAGATGGTGGTGCCCAGGAACCTGAATGACTCTACTGCAGCCACAGTGCTGTTCATGATGGTGAGTGGGGGGAGTGCAGGGGGGTTTCTCCTGAAGTCCACTATCATCTCCACTGTTTTGAGCGTGTTCAGCTCCAGGTTGTTGTATCTGCACCATAACGCCAGCCGCTCCACCTCCTGTCTGTATGCAGACTCGTCACCGTTCTGGATGAGGCCGATAACAGTAGTGTCGTCTGCAAACTTAATGAGTTTGATGGAGGGGTCTTTTGCAGTGCAGTCGTTGGTGTACAAGGAGAAGAGCAGTGGAGAAAGAACACATCCCTGGGGGGCACCAGTGCTGATGGTGCGGCTGTCGGATGTGATTTTGCCCATTCTGACTAGCTGTTGTCTATCTGTCAGAAAGCTGGTGATCCATTGACAGACAGAGCTAGGAACAGAGAGCTGGGCCAGTTTGTACTCAAGCAGTGATGGGACGATGGTGTTAAAGGCAGAACTGAAGTCCACAAACAGAATCCTTGCGTAGTTCCCTGGTTTGTCCAGATGTTGTAGGGTATAATGCAGTCCCATGTTGACTGCATCATCCACAGACCGGTTTGCTCTATAGGCGAACTGCAGGGGGTCCAGCAGGGGTCCAGTGATGTCCTTCAGATATGCTAGCACCAGTCTTTCGAATGACTTCATGGCCACAGATGTTAAGGCCACAGGTCTGTAGTCATTGAGTCCTGTGATCTTTGGCTTCTTTGGGATTGGGATGATGGTGGAGCGCTTAAAGCAGGATGGAACTTTGCGCTGTTCCAGTGATCTATTGAAGATATGGGAGAAAATGGGAGCCAGCTGGTCAGCGCAGGTTCTCAGACAGGCTGGTGAGACACCATCTGGCCCTGGTGCTTTCCTTCTCTTCTGTTTACTGAAGATCTGACGCACATTTTCCTCACTGATCTGAAGAGCAGGGGGGGAGAGGAAGATGGCTGGAGGTGTTGATGGCTGTGTAGGGCGATGGTCTGGGCTGTGTTTATGTGGTGTTGATGGCTGTGTAGGGAGATGGTCCGGGCTGTGTTGATGTGGTATTGATGGCCGTGTAGGGCGATGGTCCGGGCTGTGTTGATGTGGTGTTGATGGCTGTGTAGGGAGATGGTCCGGGTGGGTGTGAGGTGTCTGGTCATAGGTGTCAAACCTACAGTAGAACATATTCAGCTTGTTTGCAATATGTTTATTGCTGTCGATGCTGGGGGACGGTGTCTTGTAATTAGTGAAATCTTTTAAGCCTCTCCACACTGATGCAGGGTCGTTAGCTGAAAACTGGTTTTGCAGCTTTTTGGCATAGCTTTTCTTAGCCACACCAATCTCCTTTGTCAATGTGTTCCTGGCCCGATTGTACAGGATCCTGTCACCACTCCTGTAAGCATCCTCTTTGGCCTGACGAAGCTGTCTGAGTTTTGGTGTGAACCATGGTTTATCATTGTTAAATGACAAGTAGGTCCTGGTAGGGATGCATAACTCCTCACAGAAACTGATGTATGATGTTACAGTCTCTGTGAGCTCGTCCAGATCTGTGGCTGCAGCTTCAAAAACATCCCAGTCAGTGCATTCAAAACAGGCTTGTAAGACCTGCTCTGTGTCGTTGGTCCATCTCTTGACAGTCCTTAATACTGGCTTAGTAGTTTTAAGTTTTTGCCTGTAAGTTGGTATAAGATGAACCAGGCAGTGATCGGAGAGTCCTAGAGCTGCTCTGGCGACGGAGCGATATGCATCCTTTATTGTGGTGTAGCAATGGTCCAAAATTTTATTGCCTCTGGTGGGGCATGTAATGTGCTGTTTGAATTTAGGCAGCTCATGTGTGAGTTTTGCCTGATTAAAGTCCCCAAGTATGATAAAGCAGAGTCCGGGTGTTGTTGTTCTGTCTCTGTGATCAGATCAGCCAGCTGTTGCAGTGCAGTACTCACGTGTGCTTGCGGTGGAATGTAAACACAGACGAGAATGAACGAGGAAAACTCTCTTGGTGAATAAAACGGCTTACAGTTAATGAAAAGCACTTCCACATCAGGACAGCACATCTTCTTTAACACAGTTACATCCGTACACCACCTTCTGTTGATGTAAAAGCATGTCCCACCACCGCGCGTTTTGCCCGTTGACTCCGTATCGCGATCTGCTCTGTACAGCTGAAAGTCCGGTAGGTTTAATGCGCTGTCCGGAATGGCTTCGTTTAGCCAGGTTTCCGTGAAACACAGGACAGCAGAGTTGTTAAAGTTCTTGTTTTTGCATGTGAGCAGAAATAGTTCGTCCATTTTGTTAGGAAGAGAGCGGAGATTCGCCAGGTGAATGCTGGGCAGCGCCGTTCTGAAGCCGCGCTGTCTTAGCCTGACGAGCGCGCCGGCTCGCTTCCCACGCTTGCGCGTCTTGTAGCGTTTCCACAATGCGGCTGCTCCGCCGACTACAATGTTCCGCAAAACGCCACAAAAATCAAAATCCAGTTCTTGATTAGTTGGTGTGCACTGCCGAATGTTCAGCAGCTCGTCCCTGGTGTAACTGATCGTGTTTGACAAACATAAAACAGGACAGACTAACAAAAACAGTGCAAACACTGGAGAGCCCCCCGCCGAAGCGGCCATCCGCGGCGCCATCTTGATGAGGTCTACTTTGAAATCCCGATCTGTCCCTGCCGTGGATGCTTTCTCGGTGGTCCGGACATGGCCAGCCGCCCTCTTTGAAAGATCGTGCCTGGAAGTAAATTGATCCGTTGTTCACTGAACTGGTAGGACAAAACATTCTTGCAGTTTTACTGTGCCCATATTTTTGTTTTTATTCGTTTTTGGACTTTGCTCCATCTGGACTGATTTTTTTTGGGATTTTTCACATCGAACTGAAACTAAAAAGAACTTTTGAGTGTTGATCATTGAACTTGGACTCCTACTTGAACTACTTCTTTTATTCAAATTTTCCTTCCTTTTTTTGTTTTTCTTCTTCATTGTACATGCAACACGTGATTTATGAAACTGAATCTGTATGAAGTGAATTTACCATCTGAAGTGTTGGGGATTTCAGTATATATGTTATATACATAAATTACTTTATTCTAGTGTTCATAAAACTGAACTGTTTTTGACATTTATTTATTTGTTTTATTTTGTTTTCATCATTTAACTTGTTTAATATACTTACCTCAGTTATTTCAATATAATAAGTTATTTTAATATACTTACCTCAGTCATCTTTGAGTCTGAGTTATTTATCTATCAAAAATCGGTTGTTATTTCTATACACTCTTGTGAGCTAATTAAAATCTTCTGACATCTGGTCCTAATAAAATAGCAAATACTGTAAAAATAACGCAATAGAAAACACATCAATAACGCATAGATAAGTGTTACATGAGATTCACGTCATGGATGTGCAGCTGACAGATCTGCAACAACTGTGTGATGCTTTCATGTCAATATGGACCAAAATCTCGGAAGAATATTTCCAGTACCTTGATTAATCTATGCCACGAAGGATGTATGTATACTTTTGCCTTTGCATAAAATAAAATATCTTTCTGAAGTATGCAGAAATTATGTGCAATCTTTAAAGGTCCAATGTCCAATGAAGTTAAAATAATGAAATTAAGTTTTTTAGTTGTTTGCATCAGTATTGTTAGTTTTTCGGATATCTATATGCTTGTGCATTCCAAAAAAGTGACGAAATTCCCATTTAGAAGATATAAAACAGATATAAACATGCAAAGCTTATAGTATGTCACTTCTAGTTAAATGCATCAACGGTTTTATTCACATCACCTTATACTTAGTTTGTTCTTGTACTAATATACTCAGTTTCTTATCAAATCTTGACCAATCAAATCATCTCTAGTATGTGACAATTCAATCCAATTCAGTTCAGTTTATGACTGAATGAGCTGTTTTGAACATATATGAATGAATGGCTGGGTCGGTTGGCGTTTCTGTGTGGAGTTTGCATGTTCTCCCTGCATTCACGTGGGTTTCCTCCAGGTGCGCTGGTTTCCCCTACAGTCCAAAGACATGTCGTATAGGTGAATTGGGTAGGCTAAATTGTCCGTAGTGTATGAGTGTGGGTGAGTGAGTGGATGCTTCCCAAAGATGGGTTCCGGCTTGAAGGGCATCCGCTGCATAAAACATGTGCTGGATAAGTTGGTGGTTCATTCCGCTATCAGCCATAAGCCATTCATTCCGCTATTCAGCCATAAAGATAAAGAGACTTGGCTCCACCCACTGGCTGTTTTTTTATTTAAACATTTTTAAAATAATGTAATATACAGTCACCAAAATGGCACAATTTGGATCAAAGCCTAAAGTGTACAGTTTCAAAAAATTATAAACCATTAATTTCTTGTAAAACGGGGCATAATAGGTCCCCTTTAAAGAAATAGTACACCCAAAAATGAAAATTACGTCGTCATTTATTCTCCGTTTGGTTTTAAACCTTTATTTCTTCTATTGAAAAAAAAGAAGATATTCATGGCTCCTATCACTAATCAAAATATCTCCTTTTGCATTTAACAGAAGATAAAAACTCAAGTGAAGGGTGAATAAATGACAGAATTAACATTTTTCAGTGAACAAAAGAACAGGCAAGGGTAACTAATAACTATTAAATGGATCATGAATGAAGTGCATACGATGATGAACTTGATTAAGTTAGAACTTATGATGAGTTACTGAGTTATTTTAACTTGAGGCTAGTTAGGTAAACCTTATTATAAAATAACACATATCAGGAAGTTTTGTTATTAATTGATATCAGTAACAGGCATTTAATGCAAACTAGATCGTCAAATAATAAAATGCGCTATGCCAAGATTTCGGATTAGAGGTTTGGTAAAATGGTATATTTTAAAGGGTCACAAAACACCAAATCACATTTTTTTGAGAAGTTGACAGTCATATATGTGTCCCATTCTGCTATAAACACTATTAGAACACGTATGTTTCACAAAAAAAGTGAAAATTGGTTGTTTTCGCGTTATTTCGAGCAAATTTGTTCTTCCGGTTTGAAACAAATTTTTGTAGCTACGTCACGGCAATTAGATCCTTGCGTGTATTCCGGCGTGGAGACTGGATGTCTGTACCGGCGAGTACATCGTGACGTCTCTGAGTGTGCAGCATTAATGCATGAGAAAGACTTGGTTCAAACCAATTAGCACGCTCTATTGTGAATTCATTAATAAGCATGATAGCTTGATGATAGCTTTTTTTACCTGTTACAGTGTTCAGACGGCAGAGAGACGCAACGTTGTGTTGCCAAAACAAGTGGAAGTACAAGAATTGTTTGGAGACCTGGGTCGTTAGAGTTTTGTTGATAAATGTCCTGCAACGAAGGTTTTGTTTTCGTTTCCCGCTATGAGAGCGCAGCTGGACTCGGGTGTGGACTACAGGGAGTATTGGAACTGAACTTTGGCAGCTGATGATGACGTTACACGAGAACATGAGGACGCAAGACCGCTGAAGAACGCATATTGAGAAACAGCCTAAGTTTATAGTACATTAATATCACTACAATATTATGGACTGAAAGATCTGCTGTAAATGCTGCTTTCTGAATGTAAACATGTAAACACCACAATCAAACTATTACCGTCGTGTAGAATTTTCACCGCATTTTGTGACAGGATAGTCTATACACACAGCTTTCTGACGCTACCTACTGATTGCATTTAAGTTACCGAGAAATGCTGAGGTTTTTATTTTCTCCCATTCGCCGTGCAGTATTAAACATTCCATTAAAACTACACTCCTCCAGCAGTTCCTCGCATCCAATATCTTGTTTGTCACAGGGGGCATGCATGAAATGTTCCTGAATGAAAGTGAAAGTTCCAAACTGCAGTTAAAATCGACAAATTAATTATTTGCTAAATAATTCGATTACTGATGTCCATGTAAACACAGTCACAAATAGAAACTCCCATTTTTATCCAAAACTTTTCCCTCCCCCGACACTCCCACTTAAACGTAGCTAGAACACCCACTTTCCTGACTTTTTTTCAAACTGTGTGAAAACACCCTGTTGAGAAAGGGAGGTTTCGTGGCCCTTTAAGCTTCTGCTTTGGTGATAGGCTGGTGCAGTCGTTTTCCTCTACCTGGTCTGGGCTGTATTGCAGCGGGTGGAATGAGCTGGATTAATTTAATATATTGGACACAAAGTACTGTGGATACAGACTCTTGTACACTATGTAGGCCCTTTCTGGCACACGCTTGTAACCCTTTCTGAAGTTTTTTTCGTGGCAAATCTCGACAGTTTGGAACTAAAGACCTTTCCTGAGGGATTCTTTCTGTTTTTTGATATGATGTTTTTATTGAACCATTTATAAACAAACGTATATAAGACAATCAAGCATGTCTCCAGTTGATGAGAGACAGTTATGCATGTTCAGAAATAACATTAGTAGCTTGAATTATAATGTAAGCACTTAAAGGCCTCCTATTTGAACCCTTTTACAAGATGTAAGATGAGTCTTTGGTGTCTGCAGAATCTGTCTAAAGTTTCAGCTCAAAATACCCGTCAGCTTATTTATTACAATACAGAATATGCCCAATTTTGGGCTCATAGCAAAGTGTTGCTGTTTTTGTAGTGTGTGCCTTTAAATGTAAATTAGCTGGTTCTCCCCGCCCACCATTCCCACATGCTTGTCTGCTTGCGTTACGTCAGATGAAGAGCTGCATTTCTGTTTCATCAGTGTCTGTCACTGGGACTAGTCAAAAATGCTAAGTGTATTTAATGTATTTGTGGTGGAGTTATTCAAGTTTAGCTTTGCATTGTTGTTTGCTCTCGTATATTGTAAAGTTTTATTGACATTGTGTGGCTGTAGTGATTCCAGCAGTTATGAATTACATAACGATTTTACTGTCTTTCCTTTATTGGAAAAATGCACTTGCTGGGATTTGGATCTGGGATTTTAATGTCAGGTGATTAAAAAAAAAAAACAACTTGTGTTTGTCACTCCAACATGACAGTGGACAAACTATACTTACACAGATTTCTGTCCAAATATCTTTCAAAAGTAGTAAGTCCTGATTGTATCTTGTTTATAAAATTTAAGCAAAATAAAATGACAACAAACAAACAAAAATAAAGAAATAATGAAAATAACAGATTTGTCCCAATCCTTAGAATCTCTGCCCAAGGCCCATATAAGTCTTTATTTTATTCAGTTCACAAAATCTAAGTGTGTAGGGGTTATTTATTCAATCCAATCTCTCCATAGTGTTGTAAATGCAAATTGTACATTATTTAATAGGTAAGTTCATATAATATATTTATCCACTCTTAGGGCTCTATTTTGACGATCCATACGCAAAGTCAATCCAAAACGCATTAAGGGCACGTCAGAATCCACTTTTGCTATTTTAAGGACGGAAAAATCCACTTTGCGCTGTGGCGCATGACCTAACAGGGTTGAGCTTATTCTCTTAATGAGTTATAGATGTGTTTTGAGAATAAACCAATCAGAGTCTCATCTCCCATTCCGTTTAAGAGCCAGTTGCGCTGCACCATAGCACATTTGCTATTTACATGGCGGACATTGTAAGTGGAAAAACTGAACACTCCACTAGAGAGAAAACGGTTAAACAGAGCATCTACAGCGTGAGAATGAGAGATGAGCCTTCTCATTGTTTACTTTCACTCTCATGGATATGTAAACGTGTTGTAAGCACAGATTCTATTAGACTATACATCATTAATTTAGTTTGTTAAGCGCAAAGATTTGTTTCAAAACTATTTCTAAATTCAGTTCTAATTTCTAGCAAACAAGTAAATGAACAATAATAACGAAGTGTGTTAAAAAAGCGTTATATCCAATTACATATGATGTGCCCCATAGAGTCTAAAACCTGACAGGTGGGCAAATCTAAACTAGTTTTTAATAAAACAAATATCAATATGCATATAATAAATAATACTGCTAATAAATAATATTATACAAAAGCAAATTGTTATGAATAAACTGAAAAAGCCCCCCGAGATGAAGGCATGAAAGTATGGTTTTTATATTTATGTAGGCTAGAAAATAATATTTTTTGTAATTTTAATTCTTTTTCATTTGCGAGATTCATAATTCAAGATATTTGCGTATTGCTATACATCCTGTGTGTATTAAGCAATGTGTAAGCGAGGCGCACAACTAACGCGCTCTGCGCTGGACAATACACCAGCTTTGATGTGGTCTATTGAACTGTCTATTTAAGTTCCTCAAAATAGCAACGAGCCAGTAATGCTCCTCAACACACCTTTTTTTTTGAACGCCTATGGGCTCACATATGAGCGCAAATGCATTTGCTATTTAAACAGCTTGGCTCAAACGACTCTTGCGCCAAGCTGAAACTAGCAAACAATTATTGCGCCGCACCTTGCGCCGCATTGCGCCGGATGTATGATAGGGTCCCTAATAACAACTGGATGTAGCCAATTTTTTTTGTTATTCCTTTCTTACTTTCAATGGTAAGTATATGAAATAGACACTTGGTTTGAAAATCATAGGAAACCAGACCCAGGTACATTATCTCAAAAGAATAGGGGATTTGAATTTTAAACATTTTTACAGCACCTGCGCCAACAATGTTTTGAATGGATTGTTGTTTGCTCTTTGTTAGGTGTGGAAAAAAAGCTGAAACAAATTCTCTCCAAAACAAATATTGAGTAGTTTTCCACTGAGACTTGCATTATTTTGCCCTGACAGTGGTGTTCAGAACCAAAGCAAACAGATAGTTGATGAAAATAAAGCATCATCACTTGTTCTTCTTGCACATGTGATATACACTTTACTTGATTTTCTTATAAAACAAAAAAATGAAATCACAAAGGGTAGAAAAGACAAAATGTAAAAAAATAAAACACACTTATAAACATTTGCTAACATATTTATGTATATTTACATATTTATAATGGTTTACATATTATACATATTTATAATGGTTAAACAATCGATCCATATAAATGACTTGCAGAAATGCAAGAATGATTGCTTCATTAGCATATTAGCCATAAGCCTGTGATGAATTTCTTTCAGAACATAAGATTTTAAACATATCATGGACCATTTTTCATCAAACTAAAACAAATATGAAGTCAGAATTATAAGCCCCCCTTTGATTTTTTTTTTAAATTTATTTATTTATTTATTTATTTTTTTTTTATATATATATATTTTCCAAATGATGTTTAACAAAGCAACGAAATTTTCACACTATGTCTGATGATGTTTTTTTCTTCTGGAGAAAGTGTTATTTGTTTCATTTCGGCTAGATTAAAAGCAGTTTTTATTTTTTTATGTATCATTTTAAGGTCAAAATTATTAGCCCCTTTAAGCTAATTTTTTTCAACTGCCTACAAAACAAACCATCGTTATACAATAACTTGCCTAATAACCCTATCCTGCCTAGTTAACCTAATTAACCCTGTTAAGCCTTTAAATGTCACTTTAAGCTGTATAGAAGTGTCTTGAAAAATATCTAGTCTAATATTATTTACTGTCATCATGGCAAAGATAAAATAAATCAGTTATTAGAAATGAGTTATTAAAACTATTATGTTTAGAAATGTGTTGATAAAAAATCTCTCCGTAAACTGAAATTGGGGAAAAAATAAACAGGGGGCTAATAATTCAGGGGGGCTAATAATTCTGACTTCAAAAGTGTTATAGACTAAATTATATGAAACATACTCTTGTGGAACCTAATTTTTCAATACGGTGGCAAAATTATCCTAATTATAATTTTAGTGTGGTGCTTGATGTAGGCCTATTTATTTTTATGTTTCTAATGAAGTACCATTCAACTTTAAAGCCCTTTAGACCATAAGCCAGACCGTTTTCCTGTTTCTCCATGTTTCTCAGTGTTTCTCTGATATTGTCTTTAAATAAATAATTATTTAGGCCTATATAATTATTCATTTATTATTTATGTACATTAATTAAGACTTAAAACCTAATAAAAACAAAGAGTATTCATCATCAATAGCACATTTCTAAACTGAATGCGTCAATCTAGTAGGCTTAGTAAATGAAAATGTAAGTGATAAAGCATATTTATTGGCTGTCTTAGTCCTATCATTTGAAAAAATACTGTACATCTTTCTATATTTAGGCTAAAACAATGCTTTATTTGTTTATTTATTTTTATTTATTTAGTTTGTTTGTGCTTTCATTTTAGTTGTTTTTATTTCCTTTTTTTTTGATTTCCAAAATGAATCCTCATTGTATTTAAGTTTAATGATAATAAAACTTGTTAACAAGTTTGTACTGATTTATAAAGAAATGATAATGCTTTGTTTCGTTATTTTATCTTCATTTACTTCATTTCTGTCTGTTCGTATCCCGTCTCTTTGTGTTTTCTGGCGGCAGTGCCACAATGGCTGTTACACCTAAAACACATTTTGCTAGTCCTTTTGTCTTGCGGCAGTGTCGCACAAGGCAGTAGTGGTGATTCTGAACTATGAGTCACTGTATATCCTCCTGAGACCCGAAGATTTTTTTTCTGTGATTTCCTACTTCCTTTAGATTAAAAAAGTCTACAATTTAGAGTTTTTACATTTTGTTTTTATTTTTAATTTTACAGCATGTCCACTGAAGTGGACCACAGAACCATTTTAGTTCAAAACGACCACCACTCAGACAACAAATCTGTACAGGATTTGGCTATAAAGGGATAATAATCAAATATTAACGTAACAAAAACAAAACAAAAGCCATTTTTTCCTTTTGTATTGGAATTCCTGAAACAGTTTAGTCTAAAAGAGCTGAACTAAAAAAAAAAAAAGAAAAAAAAGTGATGTCAATCCAAAACAAATTTAACATAAAAATTATTTAAAACTGATTGTCATTCTCTAATTGTCTCTAATTCTCTGTTATTGTCTGATTGTCAGACTCTAAATCAGAGTCTCCCTCAACTATTTTATAAAGAATCATGTCTTCAGTTCTGCTCCCTACAACATGCAGTCATTAATTACATTAAGATGGTCCCTGGTGTCCACTATAGTGGACATTTTAAAAAGGATGATAACACAAACAAGTTAACAGCTTTGAAAGCTAAATGTATTGTTCCTGACACTTTAATAAACAAATATATATGTAATAATAATAGTAAAAAAAAACATTTAAAAGGCTAAATTTTACATGCCTCTCTCCTTCCCGTAAAATGTGCTTTTTTGTATGTCAGCCATTTTGGATGCAGTGTAAGAAGTGGTTCCTAGCATGCCAGCCAATCAAATGACATATCACTAGAAAGCCCAGGATGTGGCTCAAAAAATTCAAATCAAATTCATGAAAACGCAATGTCCTCTACAGAGGACACAAGTCAATGGGCGGGGTCTCAGGAGGATATAGATGTATATATTCTTTGTTTTTTTTGGAATTGTCATTTCATTCAAAACTCTTAACAGCTTTGTTCTTTGGGGACACTCTGTTTGGGAGTGAAATAACTTCTCTTTTACAAAACTGTAGCCATCATACATGGCTATCATACAAGGTTAGCATCTTGTCAGTACATGTAAAAATGTCATCAATCATTACAGGAATAGTCCACACTTGTTCACGGAGCTTTGTCTTGTTGTTTCAACAAACAAAATAAACAAATAAATAAATACAGTCAACTGATAATGTTTTTATTTGATCCTAAATTAACTGTGATGGGTCGCACCATCCCACTCAGCAATGTATACTGGATTGCAGTTGTTCAAATTTCGTCAAACATAACTGCAAGGGAAATCAGGCAGGGCTGATGTTAAATCATCTTCAACATTCACAGTCCTCATGACCTGATCACCAAACATGGAGAAATCAAGTTTAACAATGTTCATGTATTGATGGAGAAGATTTGTCAATTAACACCAAGTTTTTTCCTTCCAGGTGCAAATGTCAGAATCTTTCTGATCTTTTCTGATTCTGACTCAAATGTCAGAATCTTTCTGATCTTTCTTTCTGAAAATTTTAACAGTTGATTTTGCATGTAAAATACAGGTCACCCTTCTTTTGGGTGGTTTTAGAAGCCATTGTAACTGGAGAGTTGCTGAGTTTGTGTCACTATAGCAGTATATCATGGGTAGGTCTAGGCATGGGCTGGTATAAGATTCTGATGGTATGATAACCTTGGATAAAAATATCACACTTTTAGGGTATCACGCTATTGTGATTATTGCTCTAAAATTTATTATTTTTAAATGTCGGGGTAAAAAAATACAAAAAAATTATAATGGTGTACAAATATTTTGCAGCCAGTATATTTTGTTCTCTCCGAGTATATAGTCAAGTTTATCAGAGTCGTTTATTAAATGATTAATCATTTAATGTTTCTCTCGTGGCTGTGCGTGTGCAGTCAGCTGCGAAAAGATAATAACTTTAGAAAGCGAAAGTAAAACCCGAATCCCGGACATTTTAGGAGATCTAGAAACTACGGAAGCATTTTCATGTGAAAGGCGCATTTCTGTTGGTCTGCAGAGCACGTGAGATTGTCTTTGTGAGTGTTGAAGCTTCTCGCACACAAAACCAGCAGTAGTCTAGGAAATGTGCAGAGCGAGTGAAGATTTTCCACTGGTTGATCGATGATAATAATAGTATTATTCATGTGTCACCACCAAATATACTTGGGCGGCCGTTAATATACCTGGGCAGCTCGCCCAAGTAAAGTATATGTGTGGCAAGCACTGAGTATGATAAAGTAGGCTTTAGACTGCTAAGGGGTCGATCACACCAAACGTGCTTTTAAGTTTTGAAAACACGAGGCGCACCACACTGCCTTTTTAGTTGACTAGAAAAAATGTCGCTAGGCAATGACTGAATCAGCTGGGTATTCTTCGCAAGTGGTGCTGTTGATACTGGTATAATCTTAATATTTAGTAATATTGTGATATTTAAGATTTGTGAAGTCATACAGCACCGGATAACTCAAAATAGCAACCACAAGTCTCTCCTAAAAGTGTGCAGAGCGCATTAGGCCTGGTTTATACTTCTGTGTCAACGCGCGTAGTTGTGCATTCATAGTTCTGTACACTGTTTCTGTTGTTCTGAAACAACACTTTCGAAATGCTAGTTTGCAGTGAGGTGTTTATGTTCCTTTGTGTCGAGTTTCTTCGTTGGTGTTTTGTTTTTTCTGAACGCTTCCTTAATGTACATGGGGTTCAAACTTGCTCATTTTGAGGCAGGAACCGGCGGACGTGCAACAACTTACAAAACACTAAACAAAACTTTCCATCCAGAGCTCCTTCACGGGACTCCACACTTGTAAACAATCGCTCCATCGGGCTTGTGCTCTCAGTCCAGTCCAAACTCGTCAGCGCTACTTAGCTGACCAACCACAGAGCTTACGCTACGCGTTGTTGCGACGTGTAATTACATTTTTTGAAAGGTGCGCGTCAGAGACGCCGACGGCCACGGCAAGGGCTATGCGTCCACGCGTAGGCCACACCCTAACATACGCATGCGCTTGACACAGAATTATAAATCAGCCTCAAGTAGTGCGCGAAATGCTCGCATCCGTTTCTGCTGCTCTGCAATAACACTTCCGAAACACTAGTTGGCAGTGAGGTGTTTATGTTCTTCAGTTTCTTTGCTGGTGTTTTGTTTTTTCTGAACGCTTCCTTTATGTAAAAGTGGCTAAAATTCGCTCATTTTGACGCAGGAACCGGTGGACGTGCAACAACTGTAACCATTTTGTACACACAGAACAAAACTTTCCATCTGGAGCTCCTTCATGGGACTCCACACTTGTTAACACTCACTCCATTGGGCTCGTACAGCTCTCGGTCCTGCCCACACTTGTCACCACTTCCAAGCCGACCAATCACAAAGCTTGCGCTACGCATCGTTGTTACATTTTCTGAGAGGTGCGTGTCAGCAACGCCGACGGCCACGGCAAGGGCTATGCATCCATGCGTAGGCCACGCCGTAGCAGACGCGTGCGCTTGACGCTGAAGTATAAATCAGCCTTAAGACTGCAAATGTTGTTAAGAAATTGTTTAAAAGTGGCCTTTTTGTGTTTTTTCTATCTAGGTGGAGGAGGTAAGCGGAAAGGAAGAAGTAAGAAATGGAGAGAGATTCTTCGTTTCCCTCATATCAGTCAGTGCACAGAGTTGAACAAAGTTATCGGTAAAGTACAGACAACAAATTGTTACATGTTACATGTCCCTATGATTTTAATGCACCTCATCAGCTATGATACTCTCCTGGTCAGATTTCTCCAATTTTGTTGTCCTCTGTTGTGTTAAGCCATTTCTAACTTTAGATTGTCAGTGACTACGTTTACATGGACATCAGTAATCGAATTATTTGCCTTAATCTAATTAAGACAATAATAAGACAAAGATGTTTACATAAGTTGCTTTTTGAATGTTTCTTTCATGATCCCGTTTTACATGTTATAACACATAATTAGATTAACGTCATTGCGTCCCTGCACGATCCACATTTCCTCCGGAGTTTCATGTCATTTCGGGTGTTTCATTATTAATTTGTCGACTTTAACTGTGGTTAGGCACTTTCACTTTCATTCGGGCATGTCCCCGTGACAAACGAAATATTGGATGCAACTATGAACTGCTGGAAGAATGTTGTTTTAATGGAAGATCATACTGCATGCTGAATGGAAGAAATAAAACCTCCGCATTTCACAATGCAGGTGTCTGTAGTCTACAGTGAGTATGTTTACATGGACACAAATAATTCAATTTTAATTCGATTTAAGACAACACTCTGATTAAGAGTCTACCATGTAAACATCATTTTTTGATTAATCAGATTAAGGTCAAAATCGAACTAAAGAGAAATCTTATTAAGACCAAGTGGCAACCTCCCGCTCTCCCTCAGGAAGCCAATACGAAAGTAACTAAAACTGCAATTCATCGACTCGCCTTGGGGGGCTGGCTCCAGGAAGTCCAGGTCATTTCTGACTGCAATGGGAAATTGGCCATTTCTACAGCTGATAAAAACATGCTTACAGCCTGGTACAACAGAAAGCTTTGGTGCATATAGCCATGATTAACCTTCATGACAACTGTGAGGGGGTGAATTTTTTTAAAACTCATCCGTTTCGTTTTTATTAAGTTATATTTAGTTTGCATAATTGAGGGCGTGGTCACTTGAGTGACAGCTAGGTCTGGCTGCTCGCTGTCTCGTCACCTCAGCTGATTACAGCTAATTAGCCGATGAGCTCAGCATATTCATCTAATTTTTGTGTTGGTTAATGTGTCTTTACACAGTCAATTGCCTTTTGTGATTCTTTCCTACAATTATCAGATGATATGGCATGCTGTATGCACTTAATTGTGCTCATAAACCCTTCACGTGGCCTCCGTTTCCCAGGTGAGTGAAATTATATACTTGTATACCATCTCTGTAAATGTGTTTGTTTTATTTAAGATCATTTATAATGTTCTTTAGAGCTGTAATGCTCTCCAGAATCTGATAGATTGATTAGCTGTAGGCTCTAGAACAGTCATCTGAAGCGTTGTCACACAGTGTTATGCCTGGATTTCATCTTTTGTCTTGCATTTACTAACACAGACTATAATTAAAGTGTTTGGACGTATTTCGCGTTTTCCTCCTGTTGAAAAATGTCATAAAAACAATGTTTAGTGGCTCTGTGTATTACAGCAGTGTTTTTAAAAGTCTAAACACTTTATTGATATAGTGTAAAACCAAGCACATGTGGGCAGAACACAAACGAGTCGCAGGTAATAGAGTATTAAGCGTTTCTCCCAAAGTAAAGTCTGTCTGCCTGCTCCAAGCAAAATGCTAGCAGGTTTCTGTAGCTCCGCTCACTCTCCGCCTCTTTGCCCTTGTTTGGTATCCTGCCGTCGGTGCGATGACGCGCGAACAAAATGGCGACGGTTGGCCGCGCCTACTTGTAGCTTCATTTGCGCTCTTCAGAAACCAATGGGTGACGTCACGGATACTACATCCATAAATTTTACAATCTATGATTAAGATGTGGAGTATGCCGATTTTAGTCGCATTATTGAAGTGCTTTACAGACATGTAAACACTTTAATCAAACTATTACTGTCATGAGGGCTTTTTGCTGTGTTATGCCACAGGATAGTCACCACAAACACACACACACACGGCTGTTTGACACTGCACCTATACCACGTCAGTGCAGACCACAGATACCTGCATCGTGAAATGCTGAGGTTTTTTTTCTTCCATTCAGCATGCGGTATGAACTTCCATTAAATCAAGTCTTCCAGCAGTTCATAGTTGCATCCAATATCTTGTTTGTCACGGGGGCATGCCCGAATGAAAGTGAAAGTGCCAAACCACAGTTAAGGTCGAAAAATGAATAATGAAACACCCGAAATGACATGAAACTCCGGAGAAATGTGGATAGCACTGTGATGCTATGATGTTAATCTAATTATGTGTTATAACATGTAAAACGGGATCATGAAAGAAACATTCAAAAAGTAACTCATGTACTAATGTAATTAGATTAAGGCAAATAATTCGATTATTGGTGTCCCTGTAAACGTAGTCACTGACTCTATGTTCACCATCTGCGATTTGAGCACTGAGTGGCTGGCCACCATATTTGCCCCAGTGGATTTTCTTGGTAAAGTCCATCTGTCAAAGCCCTTGGCTGTAGTGCCCTAGTCATAGACTGTAAAATATATGGACTGTTGTAAAAAAATAAATGATGTGAATATAGAAGAGAACCCAGTCCAGGAGACTCGAAACAAGCAGAATTCATTTATTGAGACGTGTTGGTTAATCTGCAGTCAAACAGCGTCTTCAAGAAGTCCATGTGTCTGCAGAGCCTGCAAATGTGGAGGTCTGCAGTCTGCGAGTTTTATCACAAGTCTGAATTAAGACAAAGATGTCCTGTCTATATTGTCTTAGGAGGAGGGAGATGGCTAAACAAAGCATGCAAATTCAGTATTGAATTCAGCATGATAACCAGCCTATAGGTGTTAGAAACCAACCCAGCAACTGACCACACTCTCTGCCATCCACACTGGACCCACATCAGTTTGCCTACCGTGGCAACAGGAGCACAGAAGATGCCATCTCCATAGCACTGCACTCTGTCCTCACACACCTAGACAATAAAAACACTTATGCACGAATACTGTTTGTTGACTTCAGCTCAGCATTCAACACTGTCATACCCTCTAAGTTACTGATCAAACTCAGAGACCTGGATATCTACACGTCTCTCTGCAACTGGGTTATGGACTTTCTGACTAACAGACCTCAGAATGTTAGATCAGGCCACATCTGCTCCACCACCGTCACACTCAACACTAGTGTACCACAGGGCTGCGTACTGAGCCCCTTCCTCTACTCCCTTTTTACCATCGACTGTAGGCCTGTGAACAGATCCAACACCATCATCAAATTTGCAGATGACACCACAGTGATTGGTCTAATCAGCAATAATGATGAGACTGCCTACAGGGAGGAGATACAGCATCTGTCCACTTGGTGCACTGACAATAATCTGCTCCTTAACAACAATAAGACCAAGGAGCTCATTGTGGACTTCAGGAAGGGACGAACAGGCTCGCATGATCCCATCCACATTAATGGGATGGCCGTTGAGCCTGTCTCATCCTTCAAGTTCCTGGGGACCCACATCTCAAAGGACCTTTCCTGGACCACCAACACCTCCAGCCTGGTCAAGAAGGCTCATCAGCGCCTATTCTTCTTGAGGCAACTTAAGAAGAACCAGCTTTCATCAGCCGTCCTGGTGAACTTCTACCGCTGCACAATAGAAAGCATCCTGACCAACTGCGTCACAGTCTGGTATGGAAGCTGCTCTGTTGCTGAGCGTAAGGCACTGCAGCGGGTGGTGAAAACTGCCCAACGCATCACAGGGACTACACTGCCAGCCATTGAGGACATCCAGAAGAAACACTGTCTGCGCCGAGCACGCAGTATTCTTAAGGACACCTCTCACCCTGCTCACAGACTGTTTTCTCTCCTGCCTTCCGGCAGGCGCTTCAGGCTCCCCCGGACAAAAACCAGCAGACTGAGGAACAGCTTTTTCCCCAGAGCTGTCTTCCTTTTGAACTCTGCCCCTCACTGACTTGTTTGACTTGTTTTCTATAACTGCACTTTATAACTTATACCTGTATCCTGCACTTGCTGCTATTGCACTGCTGGTTAGACCTAAACTGCATTTCGTTGCCTTGTACTTGTACATGTGTAATGACAAAGTTAAATCTAATTTAATCTAATCTAATCACAAGTTAATCAACAAAAGGGTTTCTGTAGCATGAAAGCATCACCAGAAGAAAAAGGCAGAGTCGTTAGCATTTGCATTACTCTGGCCTAGCCTGTAGTCAGAAAGACAAAGGTAAATGTCCCTCATGGCTGGGCTGTAATAAAATGATGTAATCAAAAACCAAAGAATATAACTTTTCAGTTATATGTAGATTATTGTTCATTTGAAACTAGATTATATAAATTTATATTCCCACAGTCCCCCCTTTGAGAGTTATTTAAAAACTCTCACAAAATATAAATTTAAAGCCTTCCTAAATCCATTCAATGGCTTCTGTTTTATAACATAGGCCCCATCTTCCAGTCATGTAACTTGAATAAGTTACAGGCACATTTAACTTATTCTGTGTCATTTTCAATATCTACGTAGATGTAAGTGTAGATTTCAAAACTGTTCACACATTTATGACAATCAATTGAAATGTCATAAATCCCACATGATGACACAAAAAATCATGTAGTTAAACTAACGAAACAGAGCGGGATCTACAAGCCTGTTTCGACCTCACTGACTGGAGTGTTTTTGAAGCTGCTCCAAACGATCTGGATGAGCTCACAGAGACTGTAACATCTTATATCAGTTTCTGTGAAGACGTGTGCATTCCTACCAGGACTCAACTCACATACAACAATGACAAACCATGGTTCACTGTAAAACTCAGACAGCTACGTCAGGCCAAGGAGGTTGCTTACAGGAATGGGGATAGGGCCTTGTATAAGCAGGCCAAATACACACTGGAAAAGGAGATCAGAGTCGCCAAAAGGAACTATTCTGAGAAACTAAGGAGTCAGTTCTCTTCCAGCGACTCAGCATCCGTGTGGAAAAGTTTGAAAAACATCACAAACTACAAGACACCATCCCCCAGCACTGTAGACAATGAACGACTTGCAAACGACCTGAATGAGTTTTACTGCCGGTTTGAGAAAACCCCCCACACCCACTCTGAACTGCTCTTCACGCCACCATTAACACCTCCACCACCCCCTGCCTCCCCCATACCTGCCCTACAGTTTAACGAAGAGGAGGTGCGCCAGGTCTTCCGGAAACAGAAGAGGAAAAAAGCACCAGGCCCAGATTTTATAACACCAGCCTGTTTAAAGTCCTGTGCTGACCAACTGGCCCCCATCTTCACCCTGATCTTCAACAGATCACTGGAGCTGTGTGAAGTGCCCTCCTGCCTCAAACGCTCTACCATCATCCCCATCCCAAAGAAACCCAAACTTACAGGACTAAATGACTACAGACCGGTGGCACTAACATCTGTGGTCATGAAGTCTTTTGAAAAACTGATGCTGACCCACCTGAAGGACATCACTGAACCCTCACTGGACTCTCTTCTGTTTGCCTACAGAGCAAACAGGTCTGTGGATGATGCAGTAAATATGGGACTGCATTATGCTCTGCAACACCTAGACAGACCAGGGACCTATGTGAGGATCTTGTTTGTTGACTTCAGCTCGGCGTTTAACACTATCATCCCAAAACTTCTCCTGCCCAAATTAGCTCAGCTCTCTGTGCCCACCTCTGTCTGTCAGTGGATCAACAGCTTCCTAACGGACAGGCAGCAGCTGGTGAAGCTGGGAAAATTCTCATCTAGCATCCGCACAATCAGCACTGGCGCCCCTCAGGGGTGTGTCCTCTCCCCACTGCTCTTCTCCCTGTACACGAATGACTGCACATCAAAAGACTCCTCTGTGAAGCTCTTGAAGTTTGCAGACGACACCACACTTATCGGCCTCATTCAGGACGGTGACGAGTCTGCTTACAGACAGGAGGTTAAGGAGTTGGCTGTCTGGTTCAGCCACAACAACCTGGAGCTCAACACGCTCAAAACAGTGGAGATGATAGTGGACTTCAGGAGAAAAACCCCCCTGCTCTCCCCCCACTGAGCATCATGGACAGCATTGTGGCAGCAGTGGAGTCATTCAGGTTCCTGGGCACCACCATCTCACAGGACCTGAAGTAGGACACTCACATTGACTCCATTGTCAAAAAAGCTCAACAGAGGCTGTACTTTCTTCGTCAGCTGAGGAAGTTTAACCTCCCAAAGGAGCTGCTGAAACAGTTCTACACCTCCATCATTGAATCAGTCATCTGCACATCAATAACTGTCTGGTTTAGCTCAGCTACTAAATACGACCTCCAAAGACTACGTCGAATAGTTCGGACTGCTGAGCGAATCACTGGTACAACCCTTCCTACTCCCCAAGAACTGTACTTATCCAGAGCGAGCAGAAGGGCTGCCAAAATCACTCTGGACCCCTCACACCCAGCACACTGCCTCTTTGAACTTTTACCGTCTGGTCGACGCTACAGAGCACTGCGCACCAGAACAGCCCGACACAGAAACAGTTTCTTCCCTCAGGCAATCCATCTCATGAACACTTGATGATAATAATTGCGAAACCAACATCACTACTTGCTATACACTTTTATACACATATACACTTATTTAACAACACACTTTACATGCCAATTTGCACATAACAGCTGCACATATAACGTTGTATATAGTAGTAAACACGTACATACACCTGTCAATCTGTATATTTGCACTCACTACTTACTTCTATTTTTTTTTTATATATTTATTATCTGTTTTTTGTCCTGTCTCTGTAATCCTGTTGCACTGTAGAAGCTCTGTCACGAAAACAAATTCCTAGTATGTGTGAACATACCTGGCAATAAAGCTCTTTCTGATTCTGATTCTGATCTTCTGAAAGGCCATGGCTTGTGAATAGTGTGCAGTCTTTTGTGAGATCTGTTTCTTGCGGTTCTTCTCCAGCGCTGAGTTGTTCTGATGACTTCTTGTCACTCATGGATATCTGCAGTGTTGCTCTGGATCAGAGTGTTTCTTGAGAAGATGCAGTGTTTATGTGTTTACCTGCACACAAGAAAACAAGGAAACAGCAGACCAGCAGTATTCATGCATAGACTTGTATGATCACACAGTTCATGTGTCTAGTTATTCAGGTGATCGTATAGTGGTTGTGTTACGTTGGTGATCGTATAGTGATGTGTATTTTCTGTCTCCTAATCCTAAAGTTGTGACACCTATAAAACAGTGAGGGGAGGAATAAATGGGGAAAAAAAGGGAATCTTCACCACAGGGTGCGGCCCCTGAAGCCTGTTGCTTTCAGATCTGCCCTGGGCTCCTCACTGGTTTGTGTGTCCTGTTCTGTCCCTAAGTGTGGTGGGCAAACTTAAAATGTGAGACACAAACTATCATTCAATAAATATCAGTCCTATCAGACATCATAAAATTGAATGGGTGGTGATTGGAATATGTGTTAAACACATTCAAGGCTGTGAGTAGACTTAAGCAGAGTTCCCCAATAAAAAGGAAGAAGTTTCCTTTGTGTCTTTTTACAAAGAGTCTTTCATCTTAATTGTAAATGAACTGGGACATTAAGCACTCACAGCCAAAAAATGGTTAGTATCTTTGTGGACAGCTCAATGGATTTAGTGATGAGGGGAGGGGTATGTTGAGGGCATTTAGAAAACTGTTCAGAAGTTGATTTACCCTGTTCATCTCTTTAAAGTTCTTTTTATTCTTTCTACACTCCCTCATCCAATGTCCTTTTTTACCACAGTAATGACAACAGATATTTTTCCTAAAACATTTGTGATTTGATGTCTTTTCTGTGTTGACCTTAGTGGCGGGCGGCTGCTTCAATTCTGACTCTGTCTTTGATATCAGAGTCTCTTTCCCACAAAGTTAAACTGTTCAGATTATTTCTGAGAGTGGTGGAAGACCAGGTGATATTAAGAAATGGCAATGCTTCCCTGTATGTGGATGCAAGGCCATCCGACCAGATGCGGACTAGGGGGCCCTTATCATTTAGTACACTGTCCGAATTATCAGCTAATCCACTGTAAATTATGGCGGATTGACAAAATCTCTCAGTGAATTCATTCACAGATTCATCCTTCCTTTGCACACAAGTCACTTTTGACCAGTCGATCTTTGGGCCAACAATGTTCTTTAGAGCTTTTAAAACACCATCTCTCAAATCATCCTTACAGGCATGTTGCAGATCAGAAACGGCAGATTCAAAACTGTTGATTTCAGATTCTGTTAGAATTTGAGACATTAGCTAGGTAACGTCTGTTAATGACATGTCGTAAAGACGCATTTTGCTGATCAGTGCTCTGCTAAACTCTGAAAAATTTGTGCGTGCTGATGGTAAGCTTTGAGACAGTCTGTCTATTTCTTTAGGTCCTAGTGTTCTGGAAACTGTTTGAATTTGAACAACAGAAGTGTTGTTGTGTAAACTCTGTTCTCTTAGATCTTGTCCTGGCACCACAAATCTCCACTGAACCTATAGGCATATCATTTACTGACTGGATGGAAATGTCTGTTTCAGAGACAGTTTGTAAGTCAGGATGTTTATTATCAGACTGACTAACTTCTTCAATGTCAGTTTTTGATTTCTTGAGGTTCAGTTGTTTTGTCAATGAGGTTATCTTAGCACGGAGCTCTTGGATCTGTTTTTCTAATTCTGATTTAGCTTAAGCTTGTTGTTTAGCTCGAGATAAACTGAATTCTCTGTAGCAGCAGATAATGCCTTTCACATTGTTTTTGCGAATGCATGCTCCAAGCACTTTCTTGCATTCTTCTAATGTCCAAACATTATCTGGGTCAATGCTAAATTTATGTGTGAAATTTAGTCTGACTGACTCTGTTATTGAGTCCATGTGCTGTCCTAGCAGCAATTTGAAATCCTGATCTGACAATAAAGGAGTCACTAATTTACCCTTTTCAGTTGTGGGGATCAGTCTAGTATTCTTTCTGAACATGTTGTGAGTTTATCACAAAGTAAAAATATTAAAACTGTTCTGATAAAAGTGTAGTAATTTCTTCTCTGGCAAAACAGAGAGTAACAATATTAGCACATGCTGCTAAAACTTCCTGCCTGAACAAGGAATAGCAAAAAATTTGCTTGTATCACTAAAACTTATACTTCCCTGGCTGAACAGAGGGTAAACAAACAAAAGAAAAGAAAAAAGTCCACTGAGTGACTTCAAATTGCCGTTGAGCTGAAAATTCCGTCTGAAGTGAAGTTTTCTTGATCTTGAAGTTTCACGTTGATTTTCAGGTGGATTTCATTCTTCTGTGGCAAACTGTTGCGAATTTGATGATTTCAGTCTCTATCTGGGTCACGGCACCAAGTTGTTGTAAAAAAATAAATGATGTGAATATAGAAGAGAACCCAGTCCAGGAGACTCGAAACAAGCAGAATTCCCTTATTGAGACTTGTTGGTTAATCTGCAGTCAAACAGCGTCTTCAAGAAGTCCATGTGACTGCAGAGCCTATTGGAGGTCTGCAGTCTGCGAGTTTTATCACAAGTCTGAATTAAGACAAAGATGTCCTGTCTATATTGTCTTAGGAGGAGGGGAGATGGCTAAACAAAGCTTGCAAATTCAGTATTGAATTCCGCATGATACCTAGCATCTAGGTGTTAGAAACAGGCCCAGCAACTGACCACACAAGTTAATCAACAAAAGGGTTTCCGTAGCATGAAAGCACCAGAAGACAAAGGCAGAGTCGTTAGCATTTGCCTGTCGTCAGAAAGACAAAGGTAAATGTCCCTCATGGCTGGGCTGTTAATAAAATGGTGTAATCAAAAACCAAAGAATATAACTTTTCAGTTATATGTAGATTATTGTTCATTTGAAACTAGATTATATACATTTATATTCCCACAGAACGTAGTATCCGTGACGTCACCCATAGGTTTCTGAACACTGCAAAAAAGCTACAAGTAGGCGCGGCCAACCGTCGCCATTTTGTTCGCGCGTCATCGCACCCACGGCGGGATACCAAACAAGGGCAAAGAGGCGGAGAGTGAGCGGAGCTACAGACACCTGCTGGCACTTTGCTTAGACCTGGCAGACAGACTTTACTTTGGGAGAAACGCTTGATATATTATTACCTGCGACTCGTTTGTGTTCTGACCACAAGTGCTTGGCTGTACACTATATCAATAAAGTGTTTAGACTTTCAAAAACACTGTAGTAATACATTGAGCCACTAAACATTGCTCTTTTGACATTTTTCTACAGAAGAAAAATGTGAATTACGTCCAAACACTTCAATTATAGTGTGTGTTAGTAAATGCAGGACTATTAATGAAATCCAGCAAAACACTGTATGATGAACGCTTCAGATGACTGTTCTAGAGCCTACAGCTAATGAATCTGTCACATTCTGGAGTTCTTTACAGGTCTAAAGAAAAATATTAATGATAAATGATCTTAAATAAAACAAATACATTTATGGAGATGGTATACAAGTATATAACTTTACTCACATGGGAAACGGAGGCCACGTGAATGGTTTGTGAGCACAATTAAGTGCACACAGCATCCCATATCATCTGATAATTGTAAGAAATAAGTCCAAAAGACAATTGACTGTGTAAAACCACATAAAACAAAAATACGATGAATATGCCGAGATCAGTGGCTAATCTGCCGGATTCAGCTGAGGTGAAGTGACGGCGACCAGCGAGACCTAGCTGTCACTCAAGTGACCACGCCCTTAATTATGCAAACTTAATATAACCTAATATAAAGGAAATGGATGAGTTATTAAAAAATTCACCCCCCTCACAGTTGTCATTGAGGGTAATAATAGCTATATGAACCAAAATCGTTCTTTGTACCAGGCTGTAAACATCTTTTTTTCTGCTGTAAAGTTGGCCATTCTAACAGTGGGCTCAATTGCAATTTACTCTATTATGGAGCCAGGACTAGCGGAATTTTGATGAATTGCAGTTTCAGTTACTTCTGTATTGGCTTCCCGAGGGAGAGCGGGAGGTTGTCGCTTGGTCCTAGTCTAGACCCTTGAAGGCACTTTACTGTTTTGGCTTACAAAACTTCAGTCCTCATAATTTTTTGCTGCTTTGATTTATATTTTGTCCTCAGGTTTTTAAATTTCTGTTATATAAACCCTTTGTGTTTGGTTTGTCATTGCGTCTGGATTTTGTTAGTTCTTTGCTGTGTTTCTAGTCTGTTCGGTGTATTTTTGTAGTTTTGCTTTTCTGGTGATTGCTAGTCATTTTTGATATTTCATCAGTTAAGAGACAACACTTCCTTCCCCTTCCTCGCCATTAAGTTTTATGGCAATCTGTGTTTTAGATAAATTATGGTGAGGGAGGCACAATGAATGTAATGAATGAGTTAGAAGACATCTTAATCTCTTGAGACCTTTGAGAGCTTGTCTTCTTGGTCTTGTGGTTGTGAAATGTAATACTTTGCTTTGTCTGGGCTCGTCACAGCAAAATTATATAGATCTGGACAAAGTTATAAATGTTTATGTTTTAGACACACAAACAAGCACACGTGTATTATGTACTATACGTCTTGAAAATGCACTACTTTGAAAAAATAAAATAAATTTTCTCTGTTTTTAAATAGATCTGCATATATATTTTGGTCCTATGGCTGTCAAATTTAGGTGAAAATCCCTAAAAAGGCTGGAGGTGGCTTAAACTTAAAACTTAAAAAAAAAAGAGTCCAAACCTTGTCTTTGTACTGTGTTCCTTGTTTATATGGTTATAAATGAAGAGTTTAGATGCAAAAATGCTCTAAATGCCATTTGCAATTTCCCTCTAAAATGAGCATTTTTATCAGGCTCCTGTGTTTATGTTCAGTAATTTCACTTTTATGGCAAAGAATAAGTCCTTTTCCTGATCTTTAACGTGAAATACCTCAACGTGAACAAAGTAGGCTGAGAATTTTTTTTTAATGGAAATTTCAGACGGCACTTAAAGGTTTTTTGCATCTGAACTCTTCATATTTGCTTGGGTGGTGCTCTAAATTGTTGCTTGGTTGTGGCTAGAAAGTTTGTTGCTTTCTATCACTAATTATTGCCTGCTTGATAAGTAAATTTTCACTGTTTCGCTGTGTGTGTAGTCGAAAGTAACACAGATGCAGTTTCTTTCTGTGGCTGATTGAAACATTAAAACCTTGGAAATATATGTCCGTAAGTGCTTTATTTGTTACTATTTATGTAAATAATCAAGGGTCATTTTGATTATTGCTTTTATACAGCCTGTATTTTGTTCCACAGACACTTCTTTATTGCTTACATGCTATGGTGGTGGTATAACAAATATGATAATTTTTCCAATATTCAATGCAATTTGATCATCGATTTCCTCATATGCTTATAAAGATTTGTATAACAACTATGTACATAAATAAAATTTGTATATGTTTTAAGGTGCTTGAATTAAACATGTTAAAGTAAATGTGAATATATATATATATACTTACTTTTTATTCACTTTGTTGTAGTTTTACATTCCTGGTTTCAAAGACGTGGCCGCTACTGCTACTGCTTGAGTGTCTTTGCACCTACAGACTTTTGTCTTTACTCGCAGGTCACTTTCAATTTTCATAGTTCATAGTTATTTATTTTTGTCCCATTGTTTTGCTGTTCTATTGGCTATATTTCTAAACATTTTCCTTGGTTGTTTGGAGCTTACCTTATCCTTCTTCACAATGGACATGCTAAAAGTATCGCTTTAAACTATTTGGGACTCTATAAGTGTATATAAGAACTGCAAATCTATAAACTGGTTTCAACTGATTCAATATTCCCTTTCATGTCTTTTCAACCATGTATCTGAACTATGAGTTTAAACAAGGACAACGTGGATGATTTGACAAAATGTGTTCAAAAGCTCTAAAAAGAAAATGCTTACCTCAGTGAGAAGCAGATGATCAAATCATAGTTTTATTAACATTCCTAAAAAAGGCGAAGGTGGAAATATTATAGCCTTCTTGAATGACTGATTGACTTTGGTAAATCACTTTCCTTTGGCCTCAGTGATCGAGAGCGTGCACCGTTACCCAACTTTTTTTTATCTGGCTCAACCTATAGCTTTTGAATTTTCAGCACAAAGTTTGTATTGTTAAGCCATGGTCAGATCACACGAATTTGTCATGATTTCGGCAGGATTTCATTGACGTTGGGTGTCGTGGGGATTCATAAACAGCAAATGGGCATTGTGACACAAGATTCAACCATTTCTTCTCATGTAATGTGGCATAGTTCACAACAACCGATTCCATGCCTGCAATCCCTCAAGACACCATCAGAAAGTCTAGCATGTTTAATATTTTTTTCTTGTTCTTCATGACGAGTTTAGTCACGTGGGTGATACTGTGCAATAGGAGCACATAATTTCTCAGTTATCTCAGCAGGTGCTGCTGTAAATACGCCGGTCAGGTAATCAAAAAATAAGCTGCATATTTAATTATGGGTGGGTCACAGGGGATATTATCAATCATTGCTTATGCAAACTTTAACTACCTTTTCTAAAATATTAAGGTGTTTTAACCAATTTTATCTGACAGACTGGCACAAATATGCAGACATCTTCATTCTCACAATCAGATTCTAAGTTCTCTCATTTTTCTAACAGAGTTTGTTCTTCCAAGGTAATATGGGACCACGTTCAGTGCTGCGAATACATTGCAAAAACATTTCCTGCTAATTCAAGTTTGTCATTAATAGTGAAAACAGTTTATTATAGGCTTCTCTGAAACTGTGAATATTTAACTTTAATTTTATCTAGGCTAGATTATCATTTTTATTAACAAGCCAACACAATCTTACGGCAAATTTTGTTTCACCTCAAATATTATTCATTATTCTTGTTTATAGATAACTGACCAACAAAAGATACATTAAAGTTAAGTAAAAAATTATTGCAAACGAAATTTGTTTCAAAAAGATTTTTTTTCCAAGAAAAATATACAAATTTTTGTTTGTGCCCCTCCACTACTCAACTATACAGGTGGATGATTTGTTTAGCTCTGAGGAAAATGAAGATTTAATGAATGCTTCACTGTGATTGGATCACAAATCTGTTATTTATTTGCTAATTTTGAATATTTGTCTTTTTTTTTTTTTTTTTTAAAGATAATGTCTTGAGAATCAGATTTTTCCTTGCTGCTGCTGCTTATGTTCATTTCTCTGTCGTGGCAAGTTCAAGCGAGGGATTTTTTTTATAAAAAAAACCCATGGCAGGAAAGTAAACATTTAGATAAAAATCTTAATATTAGAAACATCTTAATATTAGAAAGGAATCATAAGTTTGATCCTATCCATGTCGTAAAGAAGTCCTTTAAATAATGTAGTTTTTAGTTGCCTGCAAGCGTCAGTCTTTATTGAGATTGAAATAAGATAAAAAAAAAATTGAAATTGAAACTGCTTTGAGGAATAACGCTTGTCATAGACATCACAGGATGACTGATCATGAAGGAACATGTAGTCTGGCACATTTGTTATCCATGACAAGTTAAGATTTTATCAAGAAAAAAATCAGATATTCTGACATAGTGACTTTCGTAACTGACAATAAAAATCATGTGATCTGACCGGGGCTTTAGTCTGGCTCGGAAGGGGGAAAAAAATGTAATAGTGCTCGAGTCTACATCTTCCCGGATTACAATGCATCTCTTGTAAAGAAATGGCATCAGTTTGATTCTGTTAAAAAGGCTCTTGGCTAGGCTAATATGAAATACTTGTTACTCTACTCTGCAATGCTTAGAGTGATTGTAGATGGAAAGCTCAAACTCTTTCGCTGTCCTGATGAAGCAGATCTTTTTCTTCGTGAGCAGTCACTTTCCTTTGTGACAGTGTGACTGTGACTTTCCACTTTCAACTTTGTGACTGTGAGTACGATCCAATAGGCACTCCATTTCTTTTGTCAAATAAGTTTAATTTGGTCATTAAATAGACTTCCAAAAATCACAAGTTCCAGAATTAATTTTCTGATCTCAAACAAAACAATTACCCTGTAAGTATACAATACAGTAATAATCGAAACAAGTTTTTAGTTACAATACATTGCTTTGGGGAAAAGAATTTCCCATAAATTGACAGAAAAAAGTGGCCCAAATCTTCTGAAATTGTCCAAAGTTGCCTTTTAAAAGATATCTGGTTCATTCCAAGTGCAGAGTAGATATCAATTATTCAAGCCATAGTTTAGCAGTTGGAGGATTAACATTTTTCCAGTACAATAATAGCAGCTTTTTGACTGTTATTAAACAACATGTAAGGACTTTCTGTTCTGCACTGCTCAAAGAATATGTATAATTATAATGTTCTAATGTAATAAGCACTGGGTCAGGTTCTAAGTGTAGATCAAGAACATCTGAAAGCACTTTAAAAACCTCATTCCAGAATCCCTGTATTTAATGACAGAATGCAAAACTATGAGCTGAATCAGCTTCTTTTGATTTGCATTTATCACATAATGGAGATATATTAGAGAAAATCGTATGTAATTCCTTTTTGGAGAAGTGTAGTCTATGAACTGGATGAGGCATAGTTTAGTGTTGATTGATTGTTTATCAATATCCGCTAAGCTGTTCTGACAAATCTCTTCTGAAATTCTGATTCCAATCTCTCGTTCCCATTCATCTCTGATCAACTTGGTAGTGGGGGCAGTGGCTGCAAATAACCTTTCATAAATTAGAGATAACTGACTTTTGTGTCCCCTGAACTGTGTGAGACAATCATCAGCGACTGAGGGCAGGACCTCCTCTAGGGAAACATTGGGCCCTATCATACACCAGGTGCAATAAGGTGCAAGACGTGTTTGCCCCAACGTGTTGCTATTTTCAGACCAGCACAACCTTAATTTTCCAGTTTTTCGCCATGTTGTTTAAATAGCAAATCCATTTGCGCCTCTTTGTGGACCCATGGTTATTCTGGTCTAGAAAAGAGGTGTGTTAAGGTGCATTGTTGGTGCGTTGCTATTTTGAAGAACTAAAATAGAATGAACAATAGACCAGCTAAAAGCAGGTCTAAAGTCCAGTGCAGAGCGCGTTAGTTGTGCGCCTCGCTTACACATTGCTTAATACACACACACACAATGTAATACAGCAATACGGAAATATCTTTACAAATGAAAAATAATTAAAATATTTTAAAAATGAGTACTTTCTACAAAAAACCATTGCCTCCATGCCTTCATCTCGGGGGCTTTTTTCAGTTTATTCATGACAACTTGCTTTTTGTATATTGTTATTATTCTTATTCTTATTATTTATTATATGCATATTTATATTTATTTTGTTAATAACAAGCTTAGATTCGCCCACCTGTCAGATTTTGGACCTTATAGGGGAATGGACGTGTGTTTGGATATAACTCAGTTTTTTGACCACACTTCGTTATTATTGTTCATTTATTTGTTTGCTGTAAATTAGAACTGAATTTAGAAATAGTTTTGAAACAAATCTTGGCGCTTAAACTAAATTAATTATGTAGGCTAATGGATGTCTGTGCACAACATTGTTTCCTTATCCTCGAAGGAGAAAAAAAGAAAGTGAAAGTAAAGGTCGAATGGAGGAAGCTCTGTCTTTATCCTCGCGCTGCAGATGCTCTGTTTAACTGTTTTCTCACTAGTGCAGCGTTCAGTTTCTCCACTTACAATGTCCGCCATGTAAATAGCAAATGCACCATGGCGCGACGCAACTAACTCTTAAAGGGAATGGGAAATGAGACTCACACCCATAACTCATTAAGAGAATAAGCACAACCCTGTTAGACCACGGTCCGTGGCGCAGAGCGTATTTTTTCGTCCTTAAAATAGCAGAAGTGGATTCAGATATGCCATTAATGCTTTTGCGCCCTGCGCTTTAGAGTTTGCACCTTGGTCGTTACAATAGATCCATTATGTATATGCAAGTAATTCCTTATTTGTAAAAAATTAAATAAAATAATCCCTTTTTTTTAATGGAAACATTTTACAGAAAGATTGAAATAAATATGTGAATAAAGATCATCTAAAAATAAATGCATTTGAGACCCAAGGGTAAATCTAACACATTCTCAAGCAGCTTTATTAATTCAATAAATAACTTGCTATACAGTACCAACAAGCTGAGGTGCAAAGGTGATTACATTCGTTAAACAATGAAAACAAAAAAAAACTGTAAACAGTGTCTCTAAATCACATACATCAGAAATGATTACACTGGTAGCCTTTTAACTTGCTCATGAACCAAGGCTGACCATTTCTAATAAGTTTCCGTTTATTTAATTGATTTATTAGATTTAATTTCACATAAGATAATATGATTGTTCTTATACACCAGGGCTGTTTGCAGGGGGAGTGATTCATTGTTGAGGATACTGAAAAGATTTTTAACATTTTTTTCTCAGACACCTTGACCAAAGACTCCAGCTCCACTGCAAATTACTCACATTTCTGATGAGCCTATTAAGTCTGTTAGCATCGGTTGCTTTTACCCTACTACCTCAGTAGTCAATAGTAGTAAATCCTGAGCTTATAGGTGAATTACCGGTTTGTAAACATTCGGAATGCGCGCGCATTGAGGTTGCAGAAAAAAAAACTCGGAGCGCTAGCATTTACAGCGAGGGAATGACATCTGTTGCGGTACAGAGTTTATTGTTGTAGAGATAAGTTATATTGATTATATATTTACATAATGCTTTCACGCAAAATTAACGTTAAAGTGAGCGGCGTTCGTCTGACAGGTCCATTTGCGATAGCACCCTCCCAATGGATATTGGATAAGATGAAATGGCCAAGCATCCAGCCTGAAATATACAACTATCTCATTGAAACTCCAAGCGATTTTACAAGAGGCAAGTTAAAGGCCTACATGTTTTTGGATGGCAACAATTTTGTTCTGTGTGGTCATGTGCAAGAAATAATGTTCCATGATTACCAGATTTAAAACTATGTAGTGCTAAAAACTGAGGTTCTGCCTAGCCAAAGACAAGGAAAAAAGACGGAACTGTACAAGGCCTGGGTAATCATCAACAAGCAAAACAACTGCATTCTGACAGCGAACTGCACCTGTATGGCAGGGTATGTGAATGTACATTTTTACATTTCATTCTAGCATTCAGTGTCCGCAGTTTACTTAACCATATTTAACTGTTTTTGCTGAAATCATTGCTGCAATCAAAAATGATTGATGTGTATGATTCAGCATAGCGTGAACTTACCTGATATGAAATGAGAACTGCAGTCAACTGAGTCAAGCATTTTTAATTAGGTCGTCAGTCCATTGATGGCTGATGGCTGTAAGCCAAAGACTTCTGCGGTTGGCATTAAAAGCAGTGTGGTGTACAGTAAAATTTAAGTTTTCTATTTTTGGACTTTGGATTATGGCATCCTAGCGCACAACACGACATGTTTGCTATTGCAGCTGGTCTTTTTTGCAACCGGTATGCGTGGTTGAACCTTTGTGATGTACAGTAGGTTGGTAATTCCCTTATAGAGTCTGTTTGCATTAGCTGCTTTTACTCTACTACCCCAGTAGTCATCAGCAAAAAACTATGCTGGAGTTGTAGGCAAGGTTATAATAGTTTTGTATTTTTCATTAGTTTTAGTTTTTATTTCAGTTTGACTTTTTGTTTTCAAATTCAGTTAGTTTTAATTAGTTTTTAGAGGTACATTTTAATTAGTTTTTATATTTTGAAATTACTTTGTTTTAGTTTAGTTTTTATTAGTTTTAGTTTTTTTTTGTAAATTAGGATATTTTTAGGTGCAAGATTGAAAATCATTAGATTAAATATTGAACAATAAAAACTGAACCAAAGATTTTTGAAACGTATTTAGAAGACATATGAACACTACCATCTACCATCCTCAAATTAAAATACAACACCCCCCAAGATACCAGGCCTAAGTACAATATGTGTGCAAAGCTGTTTCTGAGGTTAGAAACACAGCAGTGATGGGAAGTTAACGTGAACCAGATATTTTGTGACAATCCTCCTATGTTAGGACTCAACATACCAAAAATATGTCATCAGCATTCATAATTTCAGTTAGTTAAAACATCAACATGATCTGAAAAGTTTCTCACAATTCCAATTCTATTTTTGTACCCTTACCCCTTCCCCTTGGCCCTTAAAACTGAGTATGAAGGGCAAGGGCTTCAAAATTTACCCCTAAGAGTTGGGACAGCACTACAGCACCTGCAGTAGACTTATGTATTTAATACATTAACAAAGACAAAACAAAGGACGTTTTTGCTATAATTTTAGTTGGTTTCAGTTAGTTTGTATGTACACAACACACTATTAGTTAGTTCTTTTTTTCAAAACCCTATTTTTTTATTATTTTACTATTTAATTTCTTTAAAATGTTTAGTTTTCATTTTTTTCGTTAACTATAATAACCTTGGTTGTAGGACATTGATGTTCTGCAGATATTAAAAGAGTCTCCTGAGAAAATTCACTCAACTGTGGCCCTTTTTATACAGATAATCCTTGTTCCTTGACCATTCCTTTTGTCAATGTGGACACACAAGGATTTACAGCTGTCCACAATGTCCACCTCAGTGCCCAATATGTTGTTAGGGATTGTGGGTGTCCTCTGTCTCCTAAATTCCACCACCAGCTCTTTAGTCTTTGAAACATTAAGCTGCTTCACTTTATAAAGATGTCAACCACACACATGTACTCCACCACTCTTAACCCTCCTATTATCCTTGGGGTCAAGTTGACCCCATTCAACATTGAACATACTGTAGGTGCAAAGCTATAAAAGCATGTACATAAGCTTTCTAAACTATTTCTCTTTGTGCTGTGTGGGCTCTCACTTTAAGCTCCCTCAATTGAAAATGGCCTCTAAGCAAAGGTTTTCTGTCAGCGAGATCTTGTCACACGTTTTTGACAGTGAAAGTGACATGGAGGAGAATGTGTCTGAGACAGGATAATCTTGAGGAACCTGATTATGAGGCATCCCCCTCAGATGAGAATGAGACTCCTAGTGTTTACACTCCTATTGTGTCTCAACCACCAGCAGACACAATACCTTCCAAAAATGGAAAATTTTTATGGTCTCCACTTTAACAACAAGGTAGACTTAAGCCCAATCCCAATTCTATTTTTTATCCCTACCCCTTCCTCTTGGCCCTTAAAACAGAGTGTTAAGCGGAAGGGCTTCAAAATGTACCCATTAGAATTGGGACACCACTACAGCACCTGCACACATCATCATATGTCATCACAATCTCTTGCTTAATATGAGATTGACGATCGCGACTGCTGTAGTTATTCCAGTTGTGTTATTTTTTGGTTTTTATCTTCAGGAAATCACTGAAGGCATGTATTATGTTATCATAACGATCTAATGTGGCAATAAGATCGTAACTATACTGTGCATTTACACCGTGGCCATATTAATCTATGTAAACACACCAAAAACAACATTAAAATTATAGCAGATACTGTAAAAAGGTCATTTCCAGCCACTAGACATTACTGACAGTGTATTTGAGAGTCTTCGAGTGCTATACAGGAGTTATTATTATGGATTATAGATCGCGAAATTTAGCAGTTTTTATTTTAGCGTTTTTTTTTTTTTTTTTTTTTTTTTTTAAGCATGACGGTAAAACACGAGCACCATTATGAATATATTAAAACATGTGTTTTATTTGTTGTAAAAATTCATAATAATGACAAAAAATAATAACTTGTGGATCTCCTTCCGTGTGCAGCTGCGGCTGGTGTATTCTGGGAAATTTTCTTACCCCTCGGTTTCGAGTGGTCCGGAAAAATCTTCATTTGAAGGGGTGTATACCCCTTGCCCTTAGCCCTATGCCTGCAAGCTAAAGAGAATTGGGACACCACTACCACTTCACAGGAATGCGCAAAACGAGGGGTAAGGGGAAGGGCTAAGGGGTAGAATTGGGATTGGGCCTTAGTGCTGCTGATGTCATCAGATTGATTCCAGGTCCCACCAGATATGCTGTCAGTCATGTTCAAGATATAAAATCAACATTTCAAAATTTTCTGTATGTATTATATACCAGCGGACTGACCATATTGTTAACCATCTGGAAAAAACAACTCTCCTCATGTTGCACTTTTTGGTGTGTGTCTAGTTTCTGTCAAGCCTGAAGATGATCTTAAAATACAGGACTGATACTGAGGCAAACTGCAGAGGGTCTTGAAATGGTTGCACAATGGTCCTTATGTGCTTATGGACCAATCTTTCCAGTGACTTGGCGTGTGTGGTCAGGGTCACTGGCCTATAGTCATTGTTCATCATTGGTTGATTGGTTTTGGGCACAGATTCAAGGCATAATGTTTTTCACAGGCCAATTACTTCCTTATACTGAGGCTCAGGTTGAAAATGTCAAAGGACTCTACTGCATATAGTACAACTTCTGAGTCCATCCGGGCCACCAGCCTTATCAAGATGTAGGTGACTGAACTCTTCTTCTTTATTTCTATTGCACTTTTTACTATGCAAATTGTGTGCCAATTGAGCAGCTTAACAACTGAAGAAAAGGGTGTAAAAGCCATACTATTTCGAATTGTTAAATTAAAACCACTTCAGTTCAGTTTAGTATAAACATCACTGTTAAAGTCACAGTGTAATGCAAACGTCACTGCTGATCCACTGAAGAACAACTCCACCAATGCACCAACAGTCCCAGCCAAGCAAGCCAGAGGTGATCGTGCTAAAGAACCAAATCTCGGAAGTGAAGAAGAAAAAAACTTGCGAGATACCAGGCTCAGCTGAGCATGACCAGTTTTGCTCTGGTCAAACATCTTGTTAAGACCTGCAGTCTTTGGAGGCTTGAGAACCATCATGGTGGAAAAGATGCAGGTTTAAGTAGGTCATTGGGTGGGTGTTTAGTCTAGCTCATGGAGACTCGTCTGTCACTGGGGTCTTTGCAGGAATCAGTCCTACACTCTCAACTCATTGATAACCATGAAAGGATACAGGCAGAGTCAATGATTAAATACACCCTAAGGAAAACAGAGAGGCAAACTCACATCTCACATTCTCTAAGGTAATGTTTACTGAAGACAAAGTAGAATATGGTTGTACAGACAAAGGGATCTGAAGTGTAGGGACAGAAGTGAGCTGATCAAACTGGTTAAATTATCAGCCTTATTGTGGTCTCCCTCAATCACTTGTTCAACCCTTTTTTTTCAAGCCCAGTTTTCGTTTTCATAACACTCCATACCTCTATTGTGTTGTTTTGAGCCAGTCTTCTCTCCTGCTTGCTTCTGTAGCATGATTGCTTTTATCCTTCACTTCAACCTGTGTTCTTTTTATTCCTGAAAGCAGTCTTCTTTTCTATTGAGTGAGGCTGTGATGTCTTTGGTCACTCAAGGTTTGTTATTTGAGAAACAGTTCACTGTCACAGTGGGGAATATGTTATCTATTCAGAAATTGACATTGTCTGTGATGCAGCAAGTAAGCCCATTAACATCCTCTCTATGCATATTACAGAAGGCATCCTGATCTGTCACCTCGAAAAAGCCCTGCTAAGTCTCAATAGCTTCTTGGACCACCTTCTTGGACCAGTTCATGTGGTCACCTGTTGCCGTATAACTGCAGTGATGTAGCTAGAATCTGATCTGCCCAGAAGTGTCCATGGGGCTATATGCCTCCTTGACATAAGCATGCAATAGGTCCAGGTTTTATCATTCCCTGTTTTACAAAGATAGTTTTAGAGGTGGGTAAGATTGAATCCAGACTGACAAGATTAAAGTCAGCAGAGATAGGAACAAAAGACTAGCCTCGCTGTCATGAAGTTAATGTCCACAGCTCGCACCATATCGGTGGAGGGAGGAATGCTAACTGATAATAATGACATGGGAAGACTTTCTTGGCAGATGATATGGATAAAGACTTACTGCTAACAATTCAATATCAAGACTGCACACACTTTCTTTTACCGTAATGTGTCTAGTGTTGCACCACTTTTTGTTGACATTAATCACAACTAGGGGTGGGCGATAAAAGACCTAAAATTAATATCACGGTATTTTTCATCTTTTGAACGATGATGGTATAATATCATGGTATTACTTTCAATAGCAAAATAATATACATCTTAAGGAAGAACGGACAAAAGAAAGTCTCACTTCTATCACTCTTTAAATGTTTTGGTTTGGGTCATTGTAAATGCTCAGTCTCGTTATGAGCTGATCTTCATTTCTCTGTGTTGGTGGAATAAAGCAGGCGAGTCAGCCGCACCAATTTATAAGCAGACAGAGCAGGATTCTCATGATGACCACCGGCGCAATACTGCTCTTTTTTTATGAGCCGTAGTTTCAGTGTAAACTTAGTAAGGGTGAGTTTCTTTGGCGATGATGTGTACAGTGTTAGATTTTATATTTAGTGGACATTTGCGCTGAACACGCGATGAATGCAACGCATCGAGATTCGGGCACCTTCTCCGAAAACACTCGATTGATCTCAGCTGGCGGATCAACATTTACCTCATGTCATGATCGCTGTCATCTGCGCCATTATTATTATTCTAACTTTAGGTGAGGTTTGCAAACCTGTGCACTTTTCACTCTTCAGCCGTTTGCATTTCCTGCAGTAACAAAAGCTCCCTGTTATCTGACAGCGGGAAGCGTTGAGTGACTGACAGCTAATATGAACCAATACAGCAGCAGGGTAGAGCGATTCAGCAAGTTTTTAGAGAAAATCAAATCAGATTGCACTACAACCATTATATTCAGACACACAAATGCTCCCAAATATATTATGAGGGCGCAGATTAAATTTCGGGCGCTCATGTGACCAAAATGGTTGCAATTTCAAGCCCTATAGTATAAGGACATGTATTCAGACCACAACTGAACGTTTGAAGAAAATTGAATGCCTTATTATTTAGAATTAGCTATTATTGATGTAAATGCAGCCGTTCAAGGCGCATAATTGATTTATTACGGTATTGACGGTATTAGAAAATCCATGTCGTGGCGCAATGTCACACCGGTGATGACTATGACACCGGTGTACCGCCCACCCCTAATCAAAACACCACTTTCTTGCACGTTTGTCTACTTCGTTAGTACGGATGCACTGATGTCGATACTTGGATCGGATATCGGTTCAATACTGCAAATTTTTGCTGGATCCGGGTATAGGCCAGCTGGTACCGATCCAAATCCAATCTTGTGCATGCATTATATTCTGTGTTTATAAGCCAACTAAGCCATAAAGGTAGCCTATTATAAGGCATTAGAAACTTGTCATGTAGGCCTACTATATCCCAAATGTTCTTAAAACGTTCTACAGTTTTTAATATTCACAATATTCACGTGGTTAAATTGATGTTCACTTCAGCGATTCCCGCCGCTGCGCATGTCAAGCATTCTCCATTCATTCACAATTCAAACTGCGTGTTGCATTTATGACAACATAAAAAACTCTCCAAGACTATTTGTTCCTGTTAATATAAGTAATCAGTGGAGAAATGCATTTAGTTTTGTATTAAATGGGTTCATTTTGACCTGCAACAAGGAGTTCATTGCTGTTTCTAAATCATGTTGAGCTGTGTCTGTTAGATCAGCAGGTCGCTTTCACAACACTGGAGTAGAAAGGGTTATTACCTGCTCTTCACATACAAAGTAGGCCTACCTGAAATGTTTAATTAGAACAGGTGATGTTTAATTAGAACTCAGTGATGCATCAAGCGCTACATTCATGCGCCAGCTGCGCAGATGCGCTGTGCGCCTTTCCGTAAGATTATTCTCACAATAATTTTCTGTTCTCTCATCTTTCCCACTGAGTTTATTCCTCTGAGGGGAATACTTTAAGTGCTGCGAATAGTCTGTAAAGCCTGGCTCATTGTGGCTAAAGTAGTTGATTAAATTAATAAAAGTGAAACTGACAAGCCCAATTTGAATTGTCATTAACAGAAAATTATTTAGCCTGATACAGGCTACTCTAAAACTTTGAATATGTCACTGTAATTTTATTTATATCAACATTTTATTTAGCAGACCAGTTTGTGTTTTGGCGCTAAAGCATATAAGCGGACCTTGTTTTGAATTTTCTCCATCTCACTCACAGTGAGATTAGGCGAGGTAATGTTTATTAAGTAAAACTGGCCTCAGACAGTTTAGTTTAGTCTGAGTCAAACCTGCAGGAATATATCAGGCTTTGCTAAATACTTAAATAATGTAGCCTAGTTTACTGCAAGCATCATGTTTTTAGTTAGATTGTGCCGTCTGTCATGTATAGGCCTATAGGTCTTTTATTTTTACTAATGAAGTTATATTATTTGAGTAAATAGAAACTGTATTATGCTTAGAAAAAAAACGGCACAGTATTGGGATCAGATCTATATTGATAGATCAGAATTTTGGGATCGAGATCGGATCGGTTCCGAAAAAACGGTATTGGTGCATCCCTATTCGTTAGCCAGTGATATTATGTTTCCCATAACAATAGTAGGAAGATACTCTTACTCCATAATTGCATTTTCCCCACTCTGCATTCTTGATATTTTTGGTTCGTTGTCCATGCATGCTGTTTTGCGGCAAGGTCAACAACTGATTTTTGGTTTAAACAATAGAGCCTTTTCTTGTTTCCTCCAAAACGGTACTCCGGCATGATAAAAATAATCCAAAAGCCATATTAACCAAAAAGAAAACATTATAAATAACAATAATAAAAACAGTAACAAAAACTATTACGTAAAACCAAGCAGCTCTGGAAGGCAGCCACTTGGGGCAGCGATGAACTTAACTGCCAAACATTTTTACTCTTACACATTTGACTACATCCTAACTCATCAGGAGATTTTTAAGAGAATTAATGTCCCAAACCAGCAATCAACAAAGAATCAGTTGAGACAGACAGTAAAATGTTGCATGCTTGATCACTTACTTAAGTATTATTATTAATTCCACACAGATTTAAGTTATTTGTCACTATGACGGATTGACAAGTTGTGTATTCAGCCTGCCGAGGGGGATGTGATGAGAAGCATGTTCCTCTCTCTACTAAGGCTTCTCTCTGCTGGTGATCCGCTCCTAGTTTTCTATTCCCGCTCAATGAAAAACTTCTCCGTCCACTCCATTTTAAATGTTATTTATATGTTTATTTTTTATTTCATTAACGCATGAACACAACATCTATAATACTTCATTTAATAGTTTAGGAATGATTCAACCCTTTTAATTAGGGATGTAACGATTCACCGTGAACCAGTTGAAAATTTATTTAAATATGTGACGATTCAAATCGGTAGAAATGTTGAATGAATCGCGATACATGTTTTGAACAGAGGGGGTGCTGTGTTTACAGGTGCAATCTTGCTTTACCTGCACATTAGCAGCAGAGTAATATGACAGCGGTGAAGTGTGCCAGACAAATCACTGTACAAATACTACACAAAAGACGTTTACTTACACTAACAGAACAACGAATAGGATGCACATAAACCGTCAGCCCAGTATAAACTACTGTCACAGACGCCTATACGCAATAAAACTATTAATAAGCCAAACCGAGCGGACTGTATGATTTGCAGCTCCGCTTGCTCGGAGTGTTATGGAAATCACGCAGTGTATCAGCATTTTAATAGTGAAAGTGTGACTATGTTTTTAAGACTGAAAGAGATAGTTGTGCTGTTGCAGAACCAGGTATTAGATTATTTTTACCCTCTCCTTTTCAGAATAGTTTGTGTATTTTAATAATTTGCTTATTATTAAATGTTCAAGATTATCTCTTCGTAAGTGTATAACATTAATACTTATACTAATTAATTATACAAGTAATACTAATATTTCACCTTCATAATTATGTTCAACTCCTGTCTCTATCCTACTATATAATTAGTCATTTTATAATCAGTATTTAATGCCAGTGGCCAGCCCCCTGGGGCAGATTGACCACCTCTGTACACACTGCTCTCTGTTTAGGAAAGGCTTACCTCTCCACACCAACCATCTCAGTCCCCAGTGAAAGGCTGTTTCTCAATATGCATTCTTCAGCGGTCTTGCACCCTGGTGTCTCGTGTAACGTCATCATCAACTGCCAAAGTTCAGTTCCAATACTCAAGGCCGCAAGAACAGAGGATGCATGAAACTTCCCGGATGTGTTCTTGATATCGAGGACTCATCGATGCAGACTTGAGCACCGAACTCACTTGAGAAGTCCCAGAAGTCATTGCGGCTGAATAAGAAGGTGGGAAGCACAGAATTTCATATAGATTTATTAATTAAGTTTGAAGATATAACTTATTTATCTCTTCGAGTTTGAAACAGTGAAAGTAAACATTACCATGAATATATTAATAAAGGCATAAACACATTAAAGGGCACATAGGTTACCCCTTTTTTCATATTTAATATAAGTCTTTTGTGTCCCCACAATGTGTCTGTAAAGTTTCAGCTCAAAACACCCATCAGATTATTTATTATAGCTGTTTGAAGTGTCTATATTATAGCTGGAAAAAAGGTTTTGCTGTTTTTTCTTGTACTGGCCCTTTAAGGCTAGTCTTCCCCACCCACCGTTCCCATGTGCCTGTCAGCAATCGCCGCCCTCGGCTGCCTCAGGAAGCAGATCTCACATAACGTGTGTGAGAAATACTACAGTAAGAACTTTAACAATTAGAATTTGATGCATTTTTTTGTGGATTTGCAACAATGAGTCACACACAATGTCATTACAAAGTTCACGCACACACACACACACAAACGTAGCCCAGACATACACACACACACACACATAGCTCAGACACGCAGACACACACACACACACACACACATAGCTCAGACACGCAGACACACAGAGAGAGAGAGAGAGAGAGAGAGAGAGAGAGAGAGAAAGACAGCGCGTTAAGCTTTGCACTCGTTTTGCAGGCATATGTGACTTGATACTGGTAATCTCCACTGCTGTATGGATATCTCTTATATTAATGTACAAAATAAACCTGTTTTAACGTCCACAAACCGCGATTGAAGAGTCTTCCTTTATAATTGTTCTGACACGTTGCTGTGCTGATTAAGTGCATCTGAAGTGAATCGCTATAATTCATTAAACACATGCTCTGTTTTAAAACATTTAGAACATGTGAAACTCACTCTTGATCACATTTGATGATGATTGATGATCCTAGCGAACTGAACACACCTTTATTTCCCAGCTGCTTTGCGCTCGTCCTGTCTTGATTATTAATTATACACGTGACTACCGGACATGTTAATGCGCGCAGCTGTCAATCAATATTGGTGGGCGGGGGGACCGCACTCCTACGTAAAGTTGCGATCGATTTAAAAAACCGCTCCAATTGGTCCACCGTTTTTATGTTGCTAAATTTAAAAAAAGGTCTGGGTGTGTTTATTTCACCCCAATATGACAGTTTATACACTATACTTACACACATTTCTGTCCAAACAGCTTGAAAAGTAGATTTTTCACCATAGGTGCCCTTTAAGGGTGTTTATTTGCTGAAATTTGTATTAAAATTAGTTTTATTGGTATTGTGCAACGTATGTTTGTAAAGTCTTAATGCATAGTATATATATTGAAAAGGGGGAAAACATTAAATTGTCGTATAAATGCTGTAATGATTAAATAATTTTTCGTTAAAAACGTCTGAAGGTCATGTGACCATCAGGAAGACCCAGGGAAGAACACAGCATCTCATTTCTCAAAGGACGCATTCTCTGTTCTCGCGATCTTCCAAGTGCGTTCTTTTGAGGTAACTTGACAAGACCGGTCTTCACAAGAACGCAAGTCTGTTCTCTGCGTTCTTGGAATTGAGATACAGCCAAAGAGATTTTTTTCTGCAAAGACCTCAGCTTATGCCAGAAAACAGATATGCTGATATTTCTTTTTAAAAATGTAAAATCTAAGCACAGTCACAGTTTTAGTTTGTTTATATTATTGAATCTTCTTTAGTTTATGTTATTAGTATTGTATTATTATTATTAATTTGTTTTTTAAGTAGCAGCTTGTTATATATATATATATATATATATATATATATATATATATATATATATATATATATATATATATATATATATATATATATATATATATATATATATATATATATATATATATATATATATATATATATAGATCGAGATAGATAGTCACGGGGAGAAGAATCACACAAGTGAGAGCTCATATAAATGCCCGGAGGGTGGTTTATTTACAAGTGAATTTCTCAGTGGTGAATTCAGGTTTGTGGCTTGGGTGCTCCATGTGCTCTTTTCCCAGTGTGGCAGGGGATTAGTCGAGTGCCTCTGTGATTCCGGTGGGTTCTCAGCTGCTGTCTGGGAAAATAGAGAGAGAGAGGGTTAGTGCTTGTCCTCATGGAGAGCCTTCTTCCCGTTCTGCTGTGTTGCTGGAGTATAAATGCAAGCCGGCTGATGGGCTGCAGCTGGGGCCAATCAGTCTGAGTTGAGGGCAAGCAATTGTTTCTCCTTTGTTTCCAAGGCGACGCTGATGATCCTTCGGGACGCTCGTCACATTCCCCCCCCCTCCCCTAAGCATCGTCCTGGTCCGAGGAGTGATGTGAGACAGTAGAGGTAATTTAGGGGTTGGGAGGGGAATGACCCCTGACAGACCTGCAAAAACTGCCCAGACTCGAGAGAGGCCATCTGCATTGGCATTGGCGGCTCCGGCCCGATGAGGTACCACAAAGTGGAAGTCCTGGAGCGCGAGGAACCACCGAGTTACCCTGGCATTAGTATCTTTGGCCCGGTCCATCCATCGTAGGGGAGCGTGGTCAGTGACAAGTGTAAAGCTGCGGCCCAGGAGGTAATATCGCAGCTCCAGGACTGCCCACTTTATGGCCAGAGCTTCTTTCTCCACTGTAGTATAGTTCTTCTCGGCTGGGAGCAGCTTCCTGCTGATATACAAGATTGGGTGCTCCTCACCTTCCTGTATCTGGGACAGCACCGCTCCTAGTCCTGTGTCAGAAGCATCTGTTTGTAGCAGGAAGGGGCAGGCGAAGTCCGGGGCACGAAGGGCTGGCTCGGACGTCAGTACTTTATTCTGTGTAGTGCCTCTTCTGCAGCAGTTGTCCAACAGATCTTATCAGGCTGCCCCTTCCTGGTCAGGTCTGTAAGGGGGGCGGCTAAAGAGGCAAAGTTAGGAATGAAGCAGCGATAATATCCCACCAACCCCAAAAACGCTCGTACCTAGGTTTTTGTTTCCGGCTTCAGTGCATTACGGATTGCTTCCACCTTCTTTTCTTGGGGCTGGATTAGCCCCCGTCCCACCCGAAACCCCAGATATTTGGCTTCATGGAGCGCGAGGTGGCATTTGCGGGGGTTGGCTGTGAGTCCAGCCCTTCTGAGTTCCGACAGCACTCTCCGCAGGCGATCTAGATGGTCTTCCCATGCCTCAGAATGAATGACAACATCATCCAGGTATGCAGCAGCGTAGGCTTGGTGAGGGCGGAGGACAATATCCATGAGCCGCTGGAAGGTGGCGGGAGCTCCATGCAGGCCGAAGGGAAGAGTCCGCTATTGCCAGTGGCCACTAGGGGTAGAGAAGGCAGTATTGGCTTTGGCTTTCTCAGAGAGGGGTACTTGCCAATAACCTTTGGTTAGGTCCAGGGTTGAGATGTACCTGGCCCTTCCCAGGCGGTCCAGCAGCTCATCAACCCGAGGCATGGGATATCCATCAAACTCTGAGATCTCATTGAGTCTTCGGAAGTCATTGCAGAAGCGGAGAGTGCCGTCAGACTTTGGTACCATTACGATTGGGCTGGACCATGGACTGCGTGACGGCTCAATCACCCCTAAATTTAGCATTTGTTTTACTTCCTCTTCAATAGCCTGCCGACGAGCTTCAGGGACCCAGTAAGGCCTTTGCCGAATGATGTTGCCAGCTGGAGTGCGGATATCATGTTTGATGATGTTCGTCTGACCCGGGAGCACTGAGAACACATCAGAGAACTGACTGACCAGGTGATGGAGCTCTCCCTTTTGGGAAGCTGAGAGGTGGGGGTTGACATCAACAACCACGGGATCAGAGGTTGCGAGGGCTGCGAGCTGGTCCCTGGTACCGACCCATTTTTTTAGAAGATTGACGTGATCTAGTTGGCCAGCTCTTCTTTTGCCAGGTTGCCTCACCCGATATGTGACTGGCCCAATTTTTTCGAGGATGGTGAAGGGGCCTTGCCAGGTGGCAAGAAACTTGCAGCCAGCATTTTGGATCAGGACCATCACTCGGTCTCCGGGCTGGAACTCCCTTGGTTGGGCTGCCCGGTCATAGTGGCGCTGTTGGGCTTGTTGGGCTTTGACCAGATGCTCCCGGACTAACGGCATGACCCGGTCGATCTTTTCCCTCATTTGTCTCACATGCTCAACTATGGACCGATGGGCTGCCGGCTGCTGCTCCCAGGCTTCCTTAGCCACATCTAGAAGGCCCCGGGGTTGACGGCCAAAGAGGAGTTCGAAGGGGGTGAAAGCCAGTTGAGGACTGGGGAACTTCTCGTATGCCGAAGAGGACTCAAGGCAGCATGAGGTCCCAGTCACGTTTGTCTTCAGCCACTACCTTCCTTAGCATCTGTTTTAGCGTTTGGTTGAACCGTTCAACCAACCCATCTGTCTGTGGGTGGTACACTGTGGTCCTTAACTGCTTCACCCACAGTAGCCGGCAGAGGTCATGGGCTCATCTCGTGGAGGGGGTGCTGCTGGCCTGTTGACTGGTCGCAAGGTGCCCCCTGGCGAGCGTGGCTCCTGGACCACCCTCCGGGGGAACGGCACCATCCGCTCCCCTCCATCCCGTTGTTGGGTTGAATCCGCCAATTTGATGGCCTCCACCAGGTCCAGGGAGGTTATGGGGTTCCTCATGCCGACCGCCCGTCGGTGTGAGCGAGGGAGAGCTCGAAGCACCCGATCCACAATCACACGTTCCGGTGCCTGTTCCGCTGTGGGACTGCCCTCCAACAATCAGTGGTTTGCCAATCCAGTGAGTTCGGCTATCTGGGCACGGGTTGGTGCTCGGGGTTTATACTCCCATTCGTAGAAACCCTGGGCCGCGCAGATCGAGGAAAATCCCATCCGGCTCATGATCTCTCTCTTAACATCTGGATAACTCTCTGCTGAGGCCGTAGGGAGAGAGAAGTAAGCACGTTGGGCCTCGCCGGTTAACAGGGGGGCCAACACCTGAGCCCAGTCATCGGGTGGCCAGCCTTCACGATGGGCTGTGTTTTCAAACATTTGTAGAAAAGCTTCTACGTCATCATGAGGGGTTAGCTTTGGTAGTATTTTTGTGGCTTGGGCACGGGGGTCTGGTAGCGGAATGCTATGGGCGGCAGCGGCATGAAAGGCAGCAAGTTCCTGCTCAGTTTTGCCCTGGCGAGTGGCAAGGTGCTCCACAATCTGTTGTTGGCGGATGCTAACCTAAGTGAGTCGTTGGAGAATCTCTTCCATGCTGGGAGGGGACTGGGGGCCGTTCACCTGAAGATTACAAAAAAAATAAAAAATAATTTATGTATATATATATATCGTATGAGCCACAGTAAGGAATCGCCAAAACTGGGAAAAAATTATTTAAAAAAATTAATAATAATAAATAAATAAAATTAATAATAATAAAATTGTGGGGTAGGAGATCGCTAGTCTGTGATTCTTCTCTGTACTGCCTGCATTCTCCACCAGATGTCACGGGGAGAAGAATCACACAACAAGTGAGAGCTCATATAAATGCCCGGAGGGTGGTTTATTTGCAAGTGAATTTCTCAGTGGTGAATTCAGGTGCGTGGCTTGGGTGCTCTATGTGCTCTTTTCCCAGTGTGGCAGGGGATTAGTGGAGTGCCTATGTGATTCCGGCGGGTTCTCAGCTGCTGTCTGGGAAAATAGAGAGAGAGAGGGTTAGTGCTTGTCCTCATGGAGAGCCTTCTCCCTGTTTTGCTGTGTTGCTGGAGTATAAATGCAAGCCGTCTTATGGGCTGCAGCTGGGGCCAATCAGTCTGAGTTGAGGGCAAGCTCGTCACAATTTTTATATGTATATACAAAAACACAGCATTTAACTCTCTACGGCATGGTGTTGTCATATGGCAACATGATATTTATGTTCATTTCCCTCTCACTGTTTCTTTAAGACCAAAATTAAATTTTTTTTGTTGGAAAGAGTAGACCGTAGTGTAGCTAATGATGTGCTTTGGTTAAGTCACATGACGTGCAGTGTTTTTCTGTGGCACAATTTCTGAAAAACTTGCATTTATTGTGGGTAGTTGCTGAATGAAAATGTCAATGTCAATAAAAACAGGATCAAATTATGTCAGATCCACAAAAAAAAATCTGAAACATCACCTCCAGTAAGTTATGATATTCACCGGTCAAATTTTTTAGTAAATCGATCAAATGGCAACACTGTGCAATAGCAGAACATGCATGAATGAATATTGCAATGGCTCAGCTAGCTAGCAAGGTCAGCTGTGAACTTTTAAGTTGTAACAATAACAACATGAAGGCTAGTAATATAATGTTGATTAGTTGTATGTTAATGACATTTGCATTATGGATAAATTCTAGTTTTAATGGCAATACTACTTTTGAATAGATATGAATACAGGGAACAGTGTATTAGCTAGCACCACCATGTTCTATGGTAAGTAAAAGAAGAAAAGGACAGAACTGGCTCTACCTGCAGATGAAAGTGAGGATGAAAAATATCAAATATTTTGCAGAAATATTTTTAAAAAATTCAATATTTTTTTAATGTAACTTGCCTATTATTTACTTATTATTTTATTATTTGCTTACATTTGTTTGTGATGTGATCTGGGTCAGATGTTGCGCTGGAACATTTTCAGGAAATTGAATGAATTGGTCAAATGTATTTTTTTTGTTGTTGTCAGAATTAGGTTTAATTTAATTATTATTCTATAACTTCTTGTTTGTCATCTTCCAGATATAACTTAGGCAGTCTGTCTCATGCAAATTCAGCAGCAATGCCAAAGTCTCAAAAAAACAACAACACAGTTTTCTGCACACTAGGCATGTTTTATTCAGCCTGATCTCACGAGAAAACATAAGTATTTTACGTTTTGTCAGTTTAGTGGCTAATTCGTATGAATTTGTACGAGTTCAGTCGTACGAAATTGTAAGATTTTAAAAAGGAGGTGTGGCACCTAACCCCACCCCTTAACTCAACCGTTATTGGAGGATGAGCAAATCGTACTGGACCATACGAATTAGATCGTACGAATTCATAAGAATTAGCCACTAAATCAAAAAGTTACGAATTGCTGTGAGATTGTGTTGGTTTTATTGCGCTGCTCCCTCTCACAGGTGTAGTAATGTCATTGAATCTTTTGTTGCTCCTTACTCGTTCCATAACCATCACTCAAATTAATAAATTGATCATTTATCCCTGAAATTGACTGTTGCTTAAAGTCTGGAAAGCAGTATGTTTTTATATTATTAAGTAACCCCCAACACTTGAAAGGGGTGTTCATCAGACTAGTTTTGGTGCAATACTACCAAGCAGCTGTAATTTGTAACTGTGAAGAATAGCCCCAAATGTGTATCAGCAAATTTGTACTCAGAGCAAATTTTCAAATGTGCATTTGCATTCACTGAGTAAATATGTAGGTATTTTTTTCTTTCCAACTAACACAACGGACTATTTGCACTCATTCAAATCCTTCAGTACAGGTCCAGAATTCCTACTGCATGAATCACAAATAAAGAAACTCATCTGCTCATGTTCTTTGCTATACTATTTCTTTAGTGAATATGACGCAAAACACACCTGCATCCAAAATGTAAAGACACAGACAAAATTTGCACATCTGCAGATTAGAATGTGATTCCATGCAAAGAGAGTTGCATGCATGTAGAATGTTTTTTGGATATTTGTTTTTTCCAACCACACACACAACTGCATTGCTACAATGGCTCGAATCTGCCATTATGGGTCTGTTTTTTGCTTGCAAATCTATGCTTTGCTCTTTCTCTCATTTGCACTACAAATCAGTGTGATTTTTTTTTTTTTTTGGTGTAAAAGTGATTTGTGCATCTGTCCGGAGGGGGAAGTGGAGTACACATGTTGTTTTCATTTCTGTTTTGTGCATACAGTGCTCAGCATAATTGAGTACACCCCATTCTGAAAATGAATCTTTTTATCCATTTCTCAGTGAATATAGGCAATGTATGTATTTTGGTACATTTAAACAAAACAGACTTTTGTTAAACAGATATATTTATTAAAATAATATTTTAGTCACAAAACATATTTCGAAACAAAATATTGCAAAATAAATTACAACCTACAAAACTACATTTCTTTGCTTCTCTATTATTTCCACTTTTAAAAAAAAAAAATTGTATTCAATATTTTTCTATAACATATAAATTTGGGTGTACTAATTTTGGAGCATTATCATAAGTTATTTTGTTAGATAAGCTCTACATATAGCTTCAGGACTGACTAATCAAATGTGTATGCACAAATATAATATTGTATCACTTCCTATTAAAAATGTATAAGAATTTATTTGATAGATTTGTGAGGCGTGTACTTGTATATGCTGATCACTGTACACCACATTTATAAATGAGACCCCAGGCCTAAGTCACCTATGTAGGAGTTTAGTTTTTTGGGCAGCAGTCATCCATGAGAGGCTGTTGCTTTATTATTATTAAAGTGAGTTCATCAATTGCTGCTTCTCGCCTCCTTCTTCCCCTCAAATGTGAAATTTGAAAATCTTTACAAACATGTCAAATTAAACTCAAAAACTTTCATTCCAAATTAACATATTGTAGTTTTCATGATCATCAGCGATCTAAAACACCATAGATCACTGGAAAACACTCACAAGTGTTAACGGACTACAAATCTGCCATTTTATAGACTACAACTCAATACATGCACTCCACTCACACAAGTTCCAGATCCTCACTGATTACACTCTCACAGCTGAAGCTGCTCACAGACTGATTACTTGGACTTTAAGAACACCTCTCAAACACACTTTTGTTGCTGAGTCTTGTTATCTGTTTAATGACACTACAACGCGTTTCCTTTGTCTTACCGTGTTTTTGATCCTTGCCTTGTTCATTTGTTCAATCCTGTTTCCTGCCTGCCTCTGACCATCTGCCTGCCTTTTGACTACGATTCTGAATTGCCTGTATACAATTGCCTGATTGCCCCTGTGTTGACCATTGCTGGCCTGACCTCGCTAATAAACCTGCATGTGCATCCGCACCCCTGTTGTCAGTGTCACATCCCTGGTTACAGTAGTATTATTGTTGAATATTACACTGTCTGGAATACTTGATTCTCATGGCTCCAGTTCAAAATTTCATGATATGTTGTTCCTAGATAACAACCTCTCAAAATAATGACACAGGTTCATCTGGGATCTTCAAATCGTTGTGACCATCATTGATTATGTTCACATCAATATTTATGCAATATAATATGACTTAAATAAACTTTTTTGCAGAAAACTATAACAAGTCAGAATTATTAGCCCCTCTTTGAATTTTTTTCTTTTTTAAATATTTCCCAAATGATGTTTAACAGAGCAAGGAAAATTTCACAGTATATCTGATAATATTTTTTTCTTCTGGAGAGAGTCTTATTTGTTTTATTTTGGCTAGAATAAAAGCAGTTTTTAATTTTTAAAAACCATGTTAAGGTTAATATTATTAGCCCCTTTAAGCTATATATTTTTTTCGATAGTCTACAGAACTAACCATCATTATATATAAACTTGCCTAATTACCCTAACCTGCCTAGTTAACCTAATTAACCTAGTTAAACCTTTAAATGATAAATAGAAGTATCTTGAAAAATATCTAGTAAAATAGTATTTACTGTCATCATGGCAAAGATGAGATAAATCAGTTATTAGAAATGAGTTATTAAAACTATTTTGTTTAGAAATGTGTTGAAAAAAAATCTCTCCGTTAAACAGAAATAGAGGAAAAAATAAACAGGGGGGCTAATAATTCTGACTTCAAGTTTTTATATATATTTATATACATACATGCATATATACACGTATACATATGTTTACGACATCTGTAAATGAAGACATTGATTTTTTGTTTTTTTTGTTGTTGTTTTTTAGTCACTGAAAGTATGCATACGTTTTTTCTGAAATACATATATCAAAGTCATTGTTTTTCTCCATGATATCACTGCAGTACAATTTGAAAAGTTTCCCTTTTGTTTTGTGTGTCAGAACGAGACTACTTGTGCCTGTGTGAGAGGCAGCCAATTGGGAGACTTCTGTTCCGCCTCTACTGTGAGACCCAACCAGAGCTTCAGCGATGCATACAACTTCTGGATGCCATGGTATGTTAATGCGCACATACACATGTCTCCTATGCTTAGTGCTTTATTTGCTACTGAAAATGGATTTTGTGTAGTGAAAGTTGGTCAAAACAGCTTTTAGTTTCTATTTGCTGGATGTATTAAAAGTAATATTATCGGCTTAAAAAAACACAGGGTAAGGGTGTACATAGTGTTTATTGTTTCTTAGAACTTACCGCTCCTTTTTCATCTAACTGAACAAAAAATAAAATGTGAGCTGTGTGATGCAATAGACCCTCACAGATCTACTGTGGGACGTTAAATTAGGGTTACTAAAAAAGAAAGATGGGCTGACCCAAAAATATAAAATAAGGTGAATTCTATTCACAATGCACCATAAAATATCCAGTGGCAAAAAGTAAATAGAATATTACCAGGTGTTCATATAATTGAATAGGAAAGCTTTCAGCAAAAACCTTTTCTAGATATCTAGTAATAATGACCTTGGCTGAGTTCAGTTTTTGATCGCAGGGAAAAATTTGAGTTTTTTTAGTACAAACTTAATACCTAACGTAACCTTACCCCCCTTACCACAGCAAAATGATGTCGATCTGCATGAGGTTAGAAATTTGTTTTACACACGGACACGCACACACACAAGCTCACACGCAGGGACACAGACATTCACACAAACACACATAAATACACATATTGTGCATCCACAGTATGTGTGTGTGAATGAATATATGTATTTGTATGCAAGTACTGTGTATGTATTATATACTATAAATCTTGAAAATGAACTACTTCTAGAAAAATGCATTTTCATGACACCTAGCTGCATTTAAGTGGGTATAAAACATGAACCCATTAAGATGGAATAAAATGCTTTTTTTGTTTAAAAGCAGAGGGTTGGTTCTTTAGTTTTATATATAATATGGTCATGTATTAGCAGCCGAAAATGCTCTGAGGGCTGTCAGATTTCTGATCAAAAATGCTGGCAGTGGCTTTAAAAAAAGCCCTGGCAGGGAAAGAGTTAAGGATATCAGGTGTGTTTTTTTACATTTGGTTTCCTGGTTTAGTTGTGTTTAAATGAGTAGTTCACTTACAGAATTAAAATTCTGTCATCATTTACTCACCCTCCATCTGTTTCAAACCTTTGAGTTTCTTTCTTCTGTTGAACACAAAGAAAATATTTTGAAAAATGATTGTATACAGTTGATGAACTTTTATAGTATTGCTATAACACTCTCCATAAACATTCTTGGACCATATCAACATGTACAAAGACATTTTTTTTCAAATACCTGGATAGTGATGCTCAAAATAACGGATTAACCGTTAACCGAAAGGGTGTGTTTTTAACCAATTAATGGTATCAAGTTGGTATAAAGTTTGGCTGCATAACTGGCCGATCACAGCGAACGCGCTTTTTGCGTTGAGATGGGCATCTTTTAAATGGTTTACTATCGGTAAACAATTTTACTGTGTGTTTAAATGCACGCTGCTTATGCATCTGCGCCTTGCGTTTTTACGCACTGTGCTCTTGCAGTTGAAAAAACTCAACCCTGTGCGGAAAAAGCATGTTACGTTAGTCGCATTTTTTTTATTTTTCAATTAAATGAAAGCAGAGGCTGGGTTTCCCTCGAGGTGACAGTGTTTGTGTAGTCAAGATGACTACGGAGAACTTTTATTTATTTATTTATTATTATAATTTTTTTCACCTTTATTGGATAGGACAGTAGAGAGGATTGACAGGAGAGCATGGGGAGCAGAGAGAGGGGTAGGTTCGGCATAGGACCGTGAGGTGGGAATCGAACTCTGGTTGCCATGAGCACTGGAGTGCATGTGTCGACGCACTTACCCCTACATCACTGGCACCGATGACTACAGAGAACTTTTAAAAATGGAGGAGAGACTAGTGGTCGCTGTTTCAAGTTATCCAGAGCTGCATGACTTTACAAATCTTGAATTACACAATATTATTAAATATTACAATTATACCAACATCGACGGCAACACTTGCACACAATACACAGCTTATTCAGTTGTTTCCTAGTGACATGAAAAAGAGCACCGTGCTTCTTTTTTTCTTGTCAGTATAAAAAGGCAATGCGGTGCGCCTCACGTTTTTTGTGATTGGCCCCTAAAACACATTTGTTAACTCGCGGGACGATAACACATGCAACCACAAATGCCATCAGATTTATTTTGCCAAAGAAGAAAAATTAAATAAGGATATTGTTAGTCACAGTTTGACACACACAAGTTGATGCCACACCAGCGCTACTGCTGATTGCCTCTACTGGATCTGCGTCATAAACTCAACAAATAGGCTATTAATGATTTAGTGTACAACCAATTAACCAGCCTTTTTTCCATTTGGAAAATAACAGTTATTAATAGTTCTTTTAAAATATACATTTTCAATAGCCTTCATAACCTAATCTAAAGCCGCCTTTCCACTGCACACAACATTTGGACACGACTGTCGGATTTCGCCCCCTTGTGGCAGTCGCCCAGAATTTTCAGTTTTGTAGCGCACCATGGGAGAGAAGCTGTTCTCGCAGTGTTCGAAATAGAGGAGAACAAAAGCAAGAGCCTTTATTCTCCGTGTGTTCACCAGGGTATAATGAATGAATGGATGAATACTAGAAACTCATAGACCACAAAAAATTTTGGAGGGAATGTGGAGGCAGCATAAAAAATAGTATTTTTATTACTCATTTATGAATAGAAATGTTTTTTTAGATATAGACTTTTTTCTGATTCAAAAAATAACGAAAAAAAATCCTATTTCTCATCTCGTGTGCACGGACCTGCTTGGACAATACTGGAATACATCACATCCGGTCGGCCGGTTGCATACGGTCTAGTCGCAGGAGTTCGAATATTTCAATGTATCCACAGCTCAGTTCGGATGTGAATTTTCCTCATACGGAGATGATCGCTCCTCGCAGCTCCCGGACTACTATCCATTGGAAATGAATGACTTCCCGTCTGTTGCTTGTCGTTTGTCGCGTGCAGTGGAAAGGAGGCTTAAGAATGAAACAAATCCAAAGATTTTCTTGATTTTTGCATAATGATAACTCTCAAGATAAGCATCAAACTAAGGCTTTCATTTTACAGCATATTAAACATGTTTGCAAATGAATGCAATATCATATGTAAACCACAAAATTGTTATATGCAATAGTAGCCTATTCTTTAAAAAAGTCAACATATGAGCCTTGTCATTGTCTTTCATCACACGCACATGAACCGCGAGTTAGAGAGGAAATAAAAATTCACAAGCTCTAAGGTAAAATGAGACGCTCAAAATATAATCTTTAATGACTTGTATTAAAAATGTTGACAGAGGCTTGTGAAATAAGAATTAGAGTGGAGCATTAATTAAATGCATAGGCCTACTTTCCGTGGAGTGATCGATTTGAGGTAACCTGCCTAAGAAAAAAAAACATGATGGGGAAAAAAGTCTGTGCTGGTTCTTAAAAAGGATTCAGTCAGTGATTTTGTTTTGTAATTAAATTTGAAAAAGGTTAAGCCTATATATTTTATTTCTTTTATTTAGTTTGTTCTTTATTTCTATGCTGTTGGAAACTGCATGGGCGTGAAGAAGCTCTGTTGATCTGTATGCTGTTGTTCGCATGTTAAAATAAATCAGTATTTTTAAATGCAATATTAAATGTGTCACACAAAATAGACATGTTATTTTTTTTAAACATCTGACCGTTAATATTCGGTTAATGAGCGGCGGTTGTCAGTTGGTGAAATTAGCCGAAATGAGCATCCCTATACCCAGCTTTAGTTTGAAAAACATCTCAGTCCACATGAAAATACAAAAACACACCGTGATGCATGTTAAGGGCAGGCGGATATAATGACATTTTTATGCTGAGTTCATACCAGACGGCAAACTGTATGATATGCTTAAGGATGAACTCACACTAGACATCTTGAATCAGATTTGAGCATAAACGTCCTCTCTTCCTAAACCCCCAGCTGACCTATACTTATACTGCACTTTTCTTGGCCAGAGCTACTTACATTATTATTATGTGCTTTATTTGCATTATGCTTTATTTTGAGTCACTGAAGATGTGGTGACACACGGGTCTTTCAAGATATATAGATGAACAGAACCAGTGCTTTTGTGACTGAACATTTCAAGCAATTGTTTGCAAGGTAACAGCAAGGAGATTGACATGGTTCCCGTACATTGACAAGGGCAGCATTAATTATACAGGCTAATGTTTCAATTTCCACACTTGCTTTCACTATGGAATTTTTTTAATATCATGGAATTAAGACATTTTATAGTTTTTTTTCTGTGTAATGGAATATCAGGAATTTTTTCTCTCTTTAAATGTTAATTTATATTTAAAAAATGTCATTGTCTGTGCAATATATGTTTTTTTAATTGGGCTGTTTTTTTTTTTTTTTTTTGCCTATTATTATGCTTAGGCTATTTTCAGCTCCGTTTTATTCTATACTCTTTGTTGTTGTGAGTTTCTCTGTTGTGAAATTCTAAGACGAGCCAAAAACCAGGGAGATCTTTTGGGTATCTTCAAAGCAGAATCCTTTAACAAGAAGAACTCTGCGTCACTGTGGCATAATCAAAAGAACTCTAAACTAGTGTAGCCAAGCACACAGTTTTAAAAACATTTTTACAGGCATTGATACATGTAGGTGGAGACAAACCGAAACAAAGCATGCAAATAAAGTGTTGCTGTCTGCAGGGTAAATTGCCTTTCCAGCCCCGATCTCATCGGCATACACGTACCCATTCACAATACATTTAAGCATGAAAACAAAGTGTGCAAATGATGTACTGAGTCAGAACCCGTCTGGCCAGTTGTCCAGCCTGAAAGTGTTACTTTGCCATTTGTTAGACAATAGAGACAGCTGTGCTTTGAAACTGTCAATTTGCATCACTTTGGAGACATGAGACTGTGTTTCACATATAGGCTTCCTCAGAATGTATTTCACAATGAAATATATGTTTAAAGAAATTTGTAATCTTTCATTGTCAACTGTCAGTCACTTACAAAGTGCAGTCACCAGACAGTACCTGTTAACTAAGGTCAGGGTATTACAGATTGTAAGAACATTGGCTTCAAAATGACTACTTTAAAAACTGGATGTTAAATGTAGATGAAAGAAAAGAAAAATGTGAAATCTGCAAAAGTACTATTAAAGATCCTCTATTATGGGTTTTTGAAAATGACCTTCTATGTAGTGTGTAACTAAGCTCTAAGTGAAGTGAAATATCCAGCTAAGGCTTAAATCTGAAAGTGCAAAGTGTTTAAAACTATTGATTCACCTATAAAAGAGTCGACTCATAGTGCTTCAAATGAATCACCTTGATAATGAGTCTTTAGCCGTGTGCAGACACGGGAAAATTGAAACTTGCGGCCTTCCCCACAAACACTGTAGCAGATCCCGGTTGAATCAAGTCATGAAGACGCTGTGCTCAGCTGGATATTATTGAAGCGTGGCCAACTATGGAGTAGAAAATGAAATTATGAATATTAATAGTTAATAATCACAGGTTATTTTTAAGTTATGAATATTTACATTTAGTCATTTAGCAAACACTTTTGTACAAAGAGACTTACAGTTAAGGAGGTATTCGGCAATTCAACAAGAAGAGGCAATACACACAATAAGTGCTAATTATACAAAGTAGCTTGTTTGTGCTCAAAGAAATAGAGAAGGATTTTTTTTTTTTGGTTTTGGTTTTATTTACCGGGGTTTAGGTGTTCTCAAAAGAGATGGGTTTTTAGTTGTCGTTTGAAGAAGACCAGTGAATTTGCAGTCCGAATGGGAAGATCATTCCACCAACATTGAGCATTGAATAAAAAGGTTTTGGAAAGTGACTTATTGCCTCTCTGTAAAGGAACCACAAGTTGGTGCTTGCTTCCTGACCGGAGGCTCCTGGAGGGGATGTAGATCTTCAGGAGCAGGTTGAGGTAAGAGGGTGCAGTGGCTGTCCTGTAAGCAAGCATCGGTGATTTGAACTTGATTTGAACCGGTAACCAGTGCAGTGAGATAAAGAAAAGTGTTACATAGGCTCTCTTGGGCACATTGTAGACCAGATGAGCTGCAGCATTCTGGATCCTCTGTAGGGGCTTGAGAGTGCAGGATGGAAGATCAAGCCATGTTAGTAATGTGCTCTTTGAAGGACTGATCATCCAGGATCACTCCAAGATTCCTTACCAAACTACATGGGGTAATGGTGGATGATCCCAGCTGGATTGTAAAGTCATGTTGTATGTGTGTTGTTGCAGGGAAGACAATAGTGGCCTGTTTCCACTGAGGCATACAGTACGGTACGAGTTGGTACTGGTCACCTTTATCAAGCTTGCGTTTCCACTGCCAAAAGAGTCCTATTTGGTGGGCATGGTGTAGGACAGAAAGTTTCAAGGAAATGTCACAGTAACGTCGTACTTCACATGTCATATGAGAAGCATTTCTCACAAAACAGTTGCTTTATACATATAAGTACTTGTGTATGAATGTTCATTACCAACCTTTCTATGAACATAATTTGATTATAACTGTAGATCAATGGCGCAGTTAGCCTGCTATAACATCTGCAATTATAAAAAAGAAATAAATAAAGGCAACATATATGAACATATACAGACCTTTACCATCTCCGATATGTTATCAATTACAGAAAAACTACACACAGCATACGTTTAGACCTTATTTGGTTTCAAAAACAACAGAAAGTATAGCCCACAGTCAGCGAAAACCTCTCATGCGTCTTCAGCAGCACATATAGCCTCTTGTTAGAAAGTAATTACATCAATCCCAGTTCATAATAGTCCAAAAGGTGATGATAAAAGTGGAAACATGGCTGTTTGTTCATGTTTTAGTTTGCATCATTGTTTTTTCCGGATTCTCCTTTGTTTTTTTCTTGCTTCACTCTCTCGTTTGTCTGCTTCTGAGAGGATCTGATATCAGACGCGCTTCAATAATCAAACGCATGTCAGTAATATGAGGTCACAAAGTTCGTTATTTCAAATATAGACGCGTGGCGAGCTCTCTGGAGAAAGTGAAACCGCACACACTTTTAGACAGGCTCGTAAAACAACAACAGGACACGGCAGATTTGGTCTTCTTGGCTTTGTGTCTGTTCATCAAGATGACGACAAGGTCTGTTTGAGCTCAGGTCGACCATGGCTTGCTATTATATGTATATATTATTACCGTGTAATGTCTCGGCTGTGTTTTTAAAAATGGCACTTCCTTTGTTTTCATTCTCCTGCTTCTGTGAGTGACGTATCTCTGTAAACCAATAGAGTTCAGCTGCATGTCTAGCTCCTTCTTTTGGTACCCTTTTTTTCATGCTAGGTACCCTTTGCAAAGAGTGACCACAAAGTGGTTTGGTACGGTACGGTTTGCTTTTAGGTACCCTTTGACAGTGGAAACGGCCATAAAAGCATACCGAACCAAACTGTACCGTACCACTCAGTGGAAACAGGCCATAAGAACAGGTTTTGCCAGGTTTAGCAGTACTGTAGGTGATATTCTAGCATCCAAGCTGAGATATCTTTTAGGCAGTGCAAGATTCTTGCAGCTACCATTGGGTCATCTGGATAAAATTAACGATAGACCTGTCTGTCATTTATTGGAATGTCCACATTTGAAGCCTGATTGGTTTGCATTGGAGAGAAGAGTTAATTTTCTTCAGAAGGTGTTGTTTGATGGAGATTTGGGTTAACGTGTTGCGAAACCGATTATTATTTGAGTGGTTTTGTGTGTGCAAAAGGAGGAGGCCAGATCATCAGCTGATGTAGTAGGTGATAGTTTGCAGGTGCTGTTGATTTCGTTGTATAATGTCATTGGCAGGTGACACAATGAGACCTATTTCTCTGGATTTCGATATTCTTTGAAACTTTGGCATAACATGAGTTCATGTTAGGAATGTCAATAAAAATCTTACATATTGGTGCCTTTATGGCATTGTTTTTTGTTATTATTCTGTCGAACTGTTGCAATGGTTCAATCTACTCATGGTTCGGTATGTATCACTGTTTTAGGGTCACGGTTTTCTGTACGGTTTGTGCTATGCTTAGAAAAAAAAATGCCTACAGAACAATTAAAAAAACAACAAACATATTTATTGGTTAACAAACACCTGACAATGCAACACCTTCTCACATATGACTGTAGATTTGCATTATTTTATTAATTAAAGTAGGGCATTTAAACAAATTTGTTCAAATAAAATGCTTGAGAAAATAAAGAGAAAAAGCTTAAATTTCCCCTTTTTCTAATTTACATATTGACTCTCGACAGTCTCACCAATTATGCAGAGAATAATTATGTCAATATCTTAATAATTGAGCACTTTTAAAGTATTGATTACTTCTGTTTACATTATGCTTGCATTGACAAGGCAACAACGCTTTTTTATCTATGATTTCTATATGATTTTATTATGATTCCAGAGAGCCCGGTTTCGCATATCAGCACCATCGTAGTGAATGAAACTTAAGCAAAGAGAGATCATTCGGCTTTTCCCTCTTAATTCAGCGGCAACAGTACATCAAGAAGAAAACTGTTATTAGCAGACAGCAGGTAAACAGAGTGAATAGCGGGAGTGATCGGATGCGGAAGCACACCCAGCAGAAACGGGACTGATGTAACAGACCTGCTGTATGTCCGCATCCACATGGGACACTTCTGGGTCTGGACATGGACCTCGATTCGCCTGTTAGTGGCCACTGATCTAGGCCATCTTTGCAACAACAAAACATTTGGTTTGTTTTTGTGTCTGTTGAAACACTGACAGCAATGCGCTATGATTTGGCCTCACCTGCGCTTTTGTGCTGTATCTCCTTCACTTGCTTCACTTGCTGAAACACACAGAAACTCCACACACCAACACACATGAGGAAATGTGATGTCAACAACGGATTTACATACAGTGCAATAAGCGTGAAAAGTAATTGGAAGCGTACAAAGGCGGAACTGCTTTGTTGCAGTTATTTTTATTAACAAACCAATATTAATAATGCATATTCTAAACCGTGGATCACAGTATGCACCAAACCATAGGAGGACAACAGGACAATATGTTTTTTTTTACAGAGAACCATTGCATCCCTATAATATACATGTATCTCTGTGATATTGCTCATTTATTAATGTAGTTATTGAGGAAAACCATCAGAAAAGGGTTATGTTATTTTGTGTAAGTATGTTACTTTAGTACTTGTATGTATAATGTATAATACTTTAATAATCTAGCCAATGGAATTGCATCTTGTGCAGGTATTCTGCCCATTGTTTTTTTTACTTGTTCTTAAAGGGTGAGTAATTCCAAATGAACTGAAGTCATTTTTACAACAAAGAAAGAATCATAACTGTATGATTTACAAGTAGGCTGTCAGTTCTCGGTTGACCCTTTCAATTTTTTTTGTTATGTGTTTGAGAAACACAAAGCGCTCTCTGTCAAATAATCTTTTTATGCTTATGATGGAGATTTAGACTGATCAATTGGTTCTTCCAGTGTTTCATCTTCATCTATCTTCAGTGTTGATGATGAAATCCCCTTCAAAAGATATAGTGGTGGGCTTTACGATACACTGTAAAGCAGTAGACTATTTAGAACAAGACTGGACTATCTAAATAACCAGAGCACATTAGGCTAATAGAAAGAAGGGGTTTACAAATAACAAATCTTGTAATGAATTAATTTAAAATTTAAAATTAAATTTTATATGGATGAGAAAATGAAAAAGATTTTTGTATGCATGTAAAGGCTCAGTGGTAGTCACCTCACTGCAAGAAGGTCTCTGGTTCGAGTCCCTGGTTGGCCAGTTTGCATTTCTGTGTGGACTGCATGTTTTCCACATTCATGTAGGTTTCCTCCAGTTGCTCTGCTTTCCCACACAGACCAAACCAAAGACATGCTGTATTGGTGAATTGGGTAAACAAAATTGGCTGTAGTGAATGAATGTGTGTGCGTGAATGAGCGAGTGTATGGGTGATCTGCTGCAGAGTAATTGGTGGTTCAAATAAAAATAAATCAGGCAATAAGCCAAAGGATAGTGAGTGAGTAAATACTATAATTGGGGAATTTTAATATCTTTCGATGAGAAATATTCCATTCTTTACACAATTGAGTGAGATTCACCTAATTAAACTGTTCTAAAATCAGTTCCTGTTTGTGCATTGAAAAGCAAGGTAAACATAAAGATTTTCTCAAATGAATCTTGTTGGGTACTTGATGCATTTCCCTATGTGTTCTGCAGGCAGCAGTTGAGCATGCATGTGTTTGTATAAGCCACCATAAGGAAAGAGCCTGGGGGATTTTTCTGAGGCCTGCTCTGACGTCAGAGAGTAGCAGGATCTTGATTGTTGGTGCGAGTTAGACAGCACTCTCTCTGTGTCTGCTCTGTGTGTAATCTTTGTGTGACAGGACAGAAACACTTGAATTGAGGATCCATTTTACACAAGTTGATTTATGTGTACACAAAGAAAAATTAAACGTGTCCGAACTGCCTGAAAAAATAACTCATAACATGACCAGGTATTAAAGTGGCTGATGAAAGCAATTGAAAGTCATAGGACCTCATTATTTCTATTAGGGTACTGTAGCAAAATGTACCAGATAAAATGTGTTCTTGAATGGAAATTTTGTAATTCCATGAGTAATTAAAAAGCAAATCCAGTCCGTTTAGAGCATTTCATATTAATGAAACTCAGTTACTGGACCTTAGTAGGGGCTTTGATACTCTTGAAATCTTTTTTGGATAAGCTTAAATGGTGTTAGCGTCACTGAAATTTGATTTTAAATCGTCTTTTTTGAGCTGTTATGGGTTTGTAGCAGTAGATAAATAGGATACAATGGATATTGTTTTCTATTGGGTTACACATAAATGAACTTCTACTTAAGTCTGGTTTATACTTCTGCATTGAGTGATCGGTGTGGCCCACGGCGCATGCTTTGCGTATAGCCGTGCATTTATACTTCTGCGCACTGTTTGTGTTGCTCTGCAATAACACTTCTAAAACACTAGGTGGCAGTGAGGTTTTTATGTTCCTCTGTGTCGAGGAACTCATTTTGAGGCAGGAACCGGTGGATTTGCAACAAATTTAATAATAAGGTGAACACAAAACAACAGTTTCCATCTAAACCTCCTTTACTATACTCGACACTTGTAAACACTTGATCCATCGGGTCGCAATGCTCTCTGTCCTGCCCATATTCGTCAGTACTACCGAACCGACCAATCACAGAGCTTGTGCTACATGTCGTTGCGAGGTGTAGTTATATTTTTTGAGAGGTGTGCATCAACGTCAACCATGACGAGGGCTATTTGACTACGTGCAGGCTGCGCCAGAGCATACGAGTGTGCTTGACACACAAGTATAAATTAGCCTTAAGAGTCACTCATGGCATAATATGCATTTTTGATTATCCGTTTGGCCGGCAGCTAGCTCTCTGCAACTCTCACATGGTCACCCAATGAAGCTAAGCAGGGCTGAACCCGGTCATTACCTGGATGGAAAACCACATGGGAAAGCTAGGTTGCTGCCGGAAGTGGTGTTAGTAAGACCAGCAGGGGTCGCCTAACCTGTGGTCTTTGTGGGTCCTAATGGCCCAGTATAGTGACGGGGACTCTATTCTGCTCAGTGAGCACCGTCTTTCGTATGAGACATTAAACTGGGACCTGATGAAAATCCCAAGATGTTTCTTAAAAAAGTAGGGGTTCAACCCCTGCATTCTGGCCAAATTTGCCCACTGGCCTCTTTCCATCATGGCCTCCTAACCATCCTTATATCATAATTGGCTTCACTCTGTCTCCTCTCTTCAAGTCTTAAAATGTCTTCAATTTCAAAAACACAATTTTAGGCTTTAAAAGGTCTTAAATTCCTTGACATCTAAAAAAAACTCTATAACTCTATTTACCAGTATGATTTAACTATCTTCCTCACAAAAACATTTGTAAGTTTTCCATGGATTTATAGACCATATGGGGTGGGGACACTGACCTGGACCGACTGTTGTACATTTTAGCTTATTATACTTTTTATAGATTGTCAAAAATATATATATAAAAAAAGTGTAAATATGCGTTGCATGTTTCCACACATAAAGTATTTTTAAGGGTGCTTTCACACCTGCCTTATTTAGTTCGGTTGAATCGCACTAGAGTTCATTTTCCCTCTTGGTGCGGTTCGTTTGAGCAGGTGTGAATGTAGCAATCATACTTGATTGCGCACCAAAAGCAGACCAAAAGAGCATACCTAGACCTCTTTGAAGAGGTGGTCTCGGTATGCTTTCAAACGAACCCTGGAGCAGTTCGTTTGTGGTGAGAATATGATCCGAACTAAAACAGACCCCACCACAAAAAGTACTGCGCCTTTTTGGACTAATCCAGATGCCGTAGGCCAATTCGCTGTGCATTATGTAATGTGGAGGAAAAATATTTGTTGACAGCGCTTTGCCAACTATTTTAAACTGAGAGAAAGGGGGAAACATTACCTGATGGGTCGTTGGTAATATTTCCAGGAGATGACCATGTCGCAGTTTAGCTAAAGTAATTCACGCCTCCTCCTGAAGTGACGTGCGATGCACCTTCACCGTTTGCAATGCATTAAAACATTGTTTTTTTGCCACAGCTGCACTTCATTCTCGCAATGTATAGTTAGTCTAAAGTGATGTATACAAACTCTATAGTATACTATGAGCACGGATACAATTAGTCAGCGCAGTCGTCCCTCCATAGTCAAAAGCGACATTTTGTGTCTGCCGGTTTGTTTACTTGCGGGAGTTCCATTGGGATTTTCCTGCACGTTAATTCTGGCCAATCCAAAAGCAGTCTGGGAAATATGTTCAACAACATCTGGCCAATGAGTGATGTGGATTTTGTCAGATGACGGAATTTTGGTTCTTTTCAACTGGTTCAGCCAAAGCAATCAGTGTTGTGTGAAAACATCCAAAAGACCACAGAAAATGCCACAATGTATCATTTATTGCCCTTGGTCTGGACCAAATGAAGTGAACTACAGATGTGACAGCACCCTAAGTAATTGCAATTTGTTTTATGGGGTTAGTAAAAATTCTTAGGCTTTAACCCTGCATAGGTCTGAAATGTCATTCATAATGACCTGAAAATGACCTTAAAGTCTTACATTTGACTTGGTGAAACCCTATTCAGTGGATTACCTACCACATGTTTAGGGGAATGAAAATGATACTGTTGTATTTGTTGAAATGTCGCATGCACACACACAATCTCCCACTATGTAATGACGTTCAGTCTATTTAGTGACGCTGCTGACACTCGCAGTGGTTCTGCAGGACCTTATGGAATCCTGCTGTGTTGACCAGCTGGTTAGCAAGTTACACATGGTGGGCTTCATGAAGCGCATGTGTTTGTAGTTGAGAATCATGTGTGTTTGCTTTGAGTACTCTACAGCAGGTCCACTTGACACGTGTGCAGGCACACAATTTGTGAAAAACATATGCTTTGGTTTGGGCACACAAGTTTGTGTGTATGTGTTTTTACATAATTTGAGATGAAACTGAGCAGAGAGCAGGTGGTAATGGAGAGTCTCGCGTAATTGGATCCATAGAGCACAAGGACTGGAGAGGGTGTTGATAGTGTGTCATCAAGTATTTGCTTTTTAATAAACACACACGGGCATATTTGCAACCTTGGGGAAGGGATCTGTGAGACAGTGGAGCATATTTCTTTGTAATTGCTCACAGATTTAATTATATTGGAAGAATCAGCTCTTAGGTTTAATTCCAATTTAAGTTTTGGGCATTCGAATCCAAAAATTCGAAAGTGATTCACATGGAATTATTCACAGTTTACACTCAACCTCACTTGTCCACCAATCAGAATGGTTAGTGTGAAGTTATCTTTAGCAATTCCATATTATATAATTACGTGGCCAACAATAACAATATAAAACAGTGTTTAATTATTTGATCAGAAAGGTAGCAAATATATGAAGCTGAGGCATTAGTGTATGAAGCACACAACACACCAACACGGATCTTAAAACGAACCACAAGTTTATTGCTTCTCTATTAAACAACATACTAATCTATATAAGACAAACACACATACATACACACAACACAAACAAATTCAGGAGAGTTAATGACAGAGCAAGTAAGGATTCAAATTCTTAGCGTTGTAACCTGAGCATTGCAAAGCAGAGAATTTCCTTTTTCTTTACTACTTAAATATGTTTCGCAGCAGTTTCAGCAAGGAATAGAAACTTCATCATTCATTCATTTTCTTTTCGGCTTAGTCCCTTTTTAATCTGGGGTCGCCACAGCGGAATGAACCGGCAACTTATCCAGTACATGTTTTACACAGCGGATGCCCTTCCAGCTGCAACCCATCTCTGGGAAAGGATAGAAACTTTGTTTGTGTTAATTTTGGCTGGTCCAAAGAGAAATCCTAGCACAGCTGATTGGTCAGTGTAGCAACTCCAATGACATACTGGAATTCCCTCGTCATTGAACAGGGTTTTCCTTACTTTTGGGAAGCTTGGAGCCGGTTGCTAGAGATACGAATGTTGGACGAGGAGCCATTGTTGGTGAAGTCCTTCCTGAGGCCTCGGCTTTCTGCGAAATTATGAAACTAAGAACCATTTTCTGAGTTCTGATGGATTGACCCGATGGCTTGGTGTAGAAGCAGATTTACAAGCAGATCGGGGGTTGAGCTGGCTGCAAGTGAAGGTGGCAGGGTGCTCTGTGAGGTAGATTGAGGCTTTGATAAAAACAAGTCTTTGGAGACGTAACAAGGCTTCTGGCGAGGTGATGTAACGGCCACAGCATGAAAAGAAGACAAAAAGCGTCATTGATGCGAAGGCGACCAGCGACTTGTTGAATGTTTTATAGGATTTAGGATTCGGTCTGGCCTACACTGTGATTGTCCAATCAGAGAAGCTGCAGGGTGGGGCCACACCCCAATTCCCTCCTCTAGGAGGCTTGGTTGGCACATCGTGTGAGTTCCGCGTGTTACCTATCTTTGATTGGAAGTTATTACAATAAAGTATTGTAACACCAACACCTTTTGTAGTACGGTTTCTTAATAAAAACCAAGGCATTTGACACCGTTTAACTGAATGTCTATTTAATTTTTGAACGCTTTTTGGAGGAATGTGTATTCCTCATGCAGATGCGGCAAAGGGGGAAAGAACAAAAGGGCTTGCTAAGCATTCTCAAAAACCTGTTTGGGGGTCTTCAAGTGTAGAGACTCTTTCTATTGTTCCTGGGATGTTGAGTTAATTAGCTAGCATTTGTGATCACAAATGGCAGGCCACCCTGTGGATAACCTTTTACTGGGTGCATGTGGATTAATTTGAAATCACATAATGAAATCAAAGCTTAGACATAAAGGCATCCATCAATCTTTTAAGAAAAGTATGGCATGTGGTTTGTTCGGTTCTGGAAGGATCCGTTAACCTACAGTGTGATGACTCTGTAAAGGGATAATAATAAAGTGAATGGATGTGAGTAAAGTAATCTATTTTTACTTAATATTTTGTCTATTTCAGTTAATCAATAAAAGGTCTCGGCTCTGGGTGGGCCACTCAAGGACATTCACAGAGTTGTTGTGAAGTCACTCCATTGATATTTTGGTTGATGTGCTTTGGGTCATTGTCCTGCTGGAAGATGAACCGTCGCCCCAGTCTGAGGTCAAGAGCACACTGACTAGTCTTCCAGTTCCTGCTGCTGAAAAACATCCCCACAGCATGATGCTGCCACCACCATTCTTTACTGTTGGGATGGTATTAGCCTGGAGATGAGCGGTGCCTGGTTTTCTCCAACCGTAACACCTGGCATTCACTCCAAAGAGTTAAATTTTAGCCTCATCAGACCAGAGAATTTTGTTTCATATGGTCTGAGAGTCCTTCAGATTCCAATAGTAAGTAGTGGCTTTCGTCTGGCCACTCTACCATACAGGGCTGATTGGTGGATTGCTGTACAGATGGTTGTCCTTCTGTAAGGTTCTCCTTTCTCCACAGAAGAACCATAGGGGTATTGATCACCTCCCTGACAAAGGCCTTTCTCTCCCGATCACTCAGTTTAGATGGCCGGCCAGCTCTAGGAAGAGTCCTGGTGGTTCCAAACATCTTCCACTTACGGATGCTGGAGGCCACTGTGCTCATTGGAACTTTCAGAGCAGCAGAAACTTTTATGTAACCTTCCCCAGCCTTGTGCCTCGAGACAATCCTGTCTCTGAGGTCTACAGACAGTTGCTCTGTCTTCATGCTTGGTTTGTGCCTTGACATGCACTGTCAATCCTGGGACCTTATATAGACAAGTGTATGCCTTTTCAAATCATGTCCAATCAATTAAATTTACCACAGGTGAACTCCAATTAAGCTGCCCTATTGGGCCAGGTCACTATGGGATGCTAGTGGAGGAAAACATTTCCTGACTCGCAAAACACCCCAAAGTTGCTCAATATTGTTTAGATATGGTGGCTGTGCAGGCCATGGGGGATGTTCAACTTGTCTTTCATGTTCATCAAACCACTCTGTCTCTTGCATTTTCATCCTGCTACACGACACCGCCTTGGTTAATGTTCGAGCCATTGGGTGCACATGGCCCTCCAGAATGCTTCCTTGGCAGTGACGCACCCATCTAGCACAAGTATCTGGTCTAGGGAATGCCATGAGATTGCAGCCCAAACCACCACTGATCAACCCCCATGCTTCACTCTGGGCATATAACAGTCTGAGTGGTACATTTCTTTGGGGCTTCTCCACACCATAACTCTCCAGGATGTGGAAAAATCAGTAAAGGTGGATTCGTCAGAAAACAACATATTTCACATTGGCCAAAGCCCAGGATTTTCACTGCTGGCACCATTATAACTGACATTTGCCATTGGCATGAGTGACCAAAAGTTTTGCTGTAGCAGCCTGGCTAAGTATATTGACCCTGTGGAGCTCCCTATGAACAGTTCTGATGGAAACAGGAGTGTTGAGGTGCACATTTAATTCTGCAGTGAGTTGGGCAGCTGTGGTTTTCTGCTTTTCAATACAATCCAGGTTAGCAGCTGAACATCCCTTTCAGACAGCTTCCTCTTGCATCCATAGTTACTTGGACATTGCAAATGTGTGATGAATTTATTTCTGATCTCTGATTCTGAATTCGTCATTAAACTTTCTCTGTAAAAGTGTCAATACTCCATCAAATATTTATAACAGTGTCGTTAACATTTAATGGCATTTAAATATAAAGGATTCATGATAGTCTAGTGAACACCCCTTCATGTGTTGTGCTGCATGGTTACTTTTTAAAATGTAGTGCATTGGGTCAGAAGGTGTCATTGATGTTTTGCGTTATATTATGGCTTGTTTGTTCATATACAATTTGTTTGTTCGGGGTCTTTTAGGAGGATTACGAGGTGTCCCCAGATGAGAAGAGAAAGAGTCGAGGAGATGAGATCATCAAGAAATTTCTCAACAAGCAGGTGTGATTTGGTTTAACTGATCTTGAATGTTTTGGATCTTGAATGTCCCCATCAGTCGGCAATTAGAGCACTTTTTTCCTTCTTTTTTTTTTTTTTTTTTGATGACAGTCCTCTGAGTGTGTGGATGTTGCTGAAGGTCTTGCTGAAAGATGCAAAGAGAATCTAGAACTGAGCCCCTGCAAAGAAATCTTCAGTGACTGTCGCAAGTAAGACCCGGACTTCTGTTGCTTCTATACAGTAATGTTAAACACCTCAGCCCCAATTGTCCTTAAATAATTTTTAGATTCAAACATTTTACTGTCCCTTAAAATGACTTTGAAAATATACGCTACTGAATATACAGTTGAAGTCAGAATTATTGGCCCCCCCTTAGATTTTTTTTTTCCTTTTTTAAACATTTCCCAACTTATGTTTAACAGAGGAAGGACATTTTCACAGTAGTTCCTATAATATTTTTTTCTTCTGGAGAAAGTGTTATTTGTTTTATTTCGGCTAGAGTAAAAGCAGTTTTAAATTTTTAAAATAACATTTTAAGGTCAAAAGTATTAGCCCCTTTGAGTTAAATTTTTTTCGATAGTCTAAAGAACAAACCATCTTTATACAATAACTTGCTTAATAACCCTAACTTGCCTAGTTAACCTAATTACCCTAGTTAAGCCTTTAAATGTCACTTTAAGCTGTAAAGAAGTGTCTTGAAAAATATCTAATCAAATATTATTTACTGTCATCATGACAAAGATAAAATAAATTAGTTATTAGAAATGAGTTAATAAAACTAATATGTGTTGAATAATGTGTTGAAAAAATCTTCTCTCCGTTAAACAGAAATTGGGGAAAAAATTGGACACTGTCCACACTTCAACTGTATATATATATATATATATATATATATATATATATATATATATATATATATATATATATATATATATATATATATATAATAGTACTGGGCCGTTATTGGCGTTAACGTGCTGCATTAACGCGAGACTCTTATTGCGTGCTAAAAGAAAATATCGCCGTTAATCTATTCTCAAAGTTAGGTTGGGAGTTGGGTCTATTCTACGCAAGCTATGATGACTTTCACCTTGATATTTCATGCGCGGATGTATACCTGACTGGTGAGCCGTCTGACAAAAAAGTGCCCTTCTGAATCAAATCAGCAGGATGCCTGACCATAGCTGCAGTTCGGCAGTTTCACTTTAACTCGTGAATATTTCATTCATGCCGTTGTGACAAACTGGGGTATTAGACGCAAATAAGGAGCAAGGACTGGTGAGAGTGTTATAGAATGTAATGACTCTCGCCAAACGTAAAGAAAAAAACTTCCGGATTTCGCGGTGTGTGCGCGTGTTTGTGTGTGCATGTTTTGTGTGCGGTCCTTTACTGACAACCGCCTGTGTGGATCTTGTCTGAAAATATGGCGAAAAGTCCTACATGACGGTTATAGTTTGATTGCAGTGTTTACTTCAGTAATGCCACTAATATCTGCATACTCCACATGTCTTAATTTTATTTCTGTTTAGTTCAGTTATAACTTTAGGTAAGGTAATCAAAAATCTCTGTTTACATGGTAGACTCTTAATCAGAGTATTCATATTAAAATCATATTAAATTATTGTTGCCCATGTAAACATACTCAATGTTTGACACACCGGCAGGGCTCTGTGAACTTTGCACTGAGAAGCAGCATTTTCTGTATGTATGTACATCAAAAGCAAGTACAGTATAAAATCGCTGTTTGGAGCTTATGTTCAAAATTCATGTTTAACTGAATAAACAGTCAGTAAACACAAGTAAATCTTATTGAACATAATTTATTTTCATCACCAATTATCATAGTAGAACAGTTTCTCAAGCAGTTTGTGATACATTTTGGAAACAGGAGACGAGCCACTGGTCTAATGCGCCACCTGGCTTGAGAAACCCGTTCTCAAAGATTTATTATTTGGGTAGCACACATATTCTGAATGCGTTCGGCAGAATTCAAATGAGCCATTTTAATCTAGATTAATGTAGATTAATTTCAAAATTAATAAATCTTTAACTCAGTCTAGCCAGCAGCCAATCACTGATGGCCTTTTAACTTTCTAGCCACACCCTAACAACCAAATACAGCACCTTAGCAACCGTCTTATAGATCGCCATTATAGAGGCCCAGATTGATATCGTCATGCTGCAGTGTTGTAGAGACATGGGGGTTGTTTTTAACTGTACATACTAGCAAGCAGCTTTGACACATCATTAGTCTAAGCTGTCAATCAGCTCCATAGCAACAAAACAGACTAACCTAGCAACAATATAACAGCAGCTATATCTCAGCATCAGAACATCATAGAGAAGCGTGGATTGGCTTGTTTGACTCATGCTAGCACACCATACATCCTGTATGATTAATAATGCTAGTAATATGCTAATTCAAGCTAGAATCATGATAATATCATGCTAATACATGCTAGAATCATGCTAGTAAAATGCTAATTCATGCTAGAATCATGCTAATAACATGCTAATTCATGCTAGTAACATGCTAATTCATGCTAGAATCATGCTAATAACTTGCTAATTCATGCTAGAATCATGCTAGTAACATGCTAAGTCATGCTAGAATCATGCTAATAACATGCTACTTTATGCTAGAATCATGCTAGTAACATGTTAATTCATGCTAGTA